>NC_037598.1:11364485-11621667 GCF_003073045.1 Pomacea canaliculata | reverse complement strand
AGTGGAGGGACTGGTTTGAGTCGAGATAAAGATCTCCGACAACATTACAGAATTTTTTACTGTTAAGGATTTGACTATCTGGAGATCGTCTTCGTTTGTTCATTTTCCAAGAACTTGCTTAAAACCACAAATGTGACACAGCGCTTGCATTAGACACAGGCTTCCATTGTGTGAGCTGGTTATCAGCATGTGAATTAACATCCTAATGGAAATTTATATACTCTCGCAATTGCAACTTTACATAAGGCTCACTGCGCTTAATCGAAAGAAGGCTGATCCCAAAAGGATCAGCCATACCATTCATACAAAATAATGAACAAACTCAAAACATATCACAACTAACGGTTTATGACAAACAAGACAGTGCAGAGATCTAAATAATCTGCAGATGAAACATGCGCGGCAGATCGCAGAAAAAGGAAGGTGATAGGGAAGAGAGAAACGTGAGTTTGAGATGCGAGAGGAACCCGCAGAAACATGGGATGTCAGTCAGAGTGTCGGACGAATCAATGATCAGTGGTGTATGTCATCAATTATCATACACTCATTGATTCGATCATCGTTTGCTGGTCTATATATGGTCTCACGAGGGAGTAAGGGATGGGGTTATAAGTGAAGGTGAGGGGAATGTGGGATAGAAGCAGTGCAGAGGATAGTCATCACGACTGTCTTGACCGGCGTGAGCAAGTTGCATGGTAAATCCAGTGCGCTGAAGTTCGTCCAATCAGTTATGCATCGATCATTCTCCAAAGTGCCCAAAACTGGCTTTACAGATCGTGGTGGTCAGGCAGACAGTATTAATGTGCCAGAAGTAGTTTATGGTCCCTCTGACGTGCATGTAAGATAAGTGATTCTCAAAAAGAGAGAAAATATTTTCTCTGTGTTTATCCCTGCCTCTCTGAGTTTTGATATCCGGACGTGAGCAAAGATTTATCCCATACAAAATTTTTCATATACTTGGTAGTCCTATAAGACACATAACCTAAATACTTGATAGTAAACAATACACAATCAAAACAGGTAGAAGCATACACAATAGACTAATACTTATGGTAATTCCAGTTGTGACACATTATGTGGAATTTAATTTCTTACAAGAATGATGTTTGGAGTCACAAGGATTACGTTAGCAGCCTTTTGTGTTGAGTTCCGAATATTTTTTGTTCATATTTTAAGCGTTCGGTGGGGAATATTAACGCCTTTTGTCTATAGAGTTTTGATATCTGGGAGCTTTTGGGCGCGGAGCGCAGAGGGACACCTCTGTCTCCCAAAGAGGAACTCGAAATTAGCTGCATTATTGCGTGTATGAGATGTCTGCAAAGCGAAATAATAACAAATACCTAGGAAGCTTGTCAACACCTGGTATATTTTGCGGTGGGTCTCATGCCTGCAGACAACTTAGCAGCAGTCCTAAGACATGCAGGGAGTAACTGGGATTCTCAAAGTGAATACCTTCTTCGCAAACTCCAGAATGTAATAAAACTCTGCTGGATTCGTCTGGTGTTTTAGAGCTAGGAAACGGACCATGTCACTCCTCTCCTTCATTGTTGTACTGACTACCCATCGGTTCTCGCATCCAGTACAAACTGTCGTGCTGTGTTTTTAATTTCTTTGCTGGCCCATGCCCTGATTCTCTGAACTTTTCGTCCCTACATCCCAGCCAGACAACTACATCGTCGTCTGGTGACCGTATCCTAATATTTCCTGTCACTAGAACAACAACATACAGTCACAGAATTTTTAGCTACTGTGCAGCAAAAAGTGGAGCTCTCTTCCCTTCCATAATCCGCCATTGAATCATTAATGTACACTGAAGACACACCTCTACGCTTTTGTTTATTGCTACTTCCTGCTGTGCTGGAATGACAGCACTCTTATAGGTCCTTGTTCCTCATTCCTCTTTGCGTTTCCTTTTATTGGTCCATTAGTAGTTTTCATCCTTCCCTTCCTTCGTATATTGCTCATGTCTCGTTCTTGTCTCAAGCGTGCTCCTTACAAGTGTAAGTATGGTTATACAATTATTTTATTATTTTGGCTCTGACCTATGGAAATAGATAAATTGTCGTTGTCATCTTCTCCCTCTCAATCCCTCTATATCTTTTTTTATACCTCTCAAGGGAGACAAACACGAGGTGGGGAGTGAACTCGACAGTTCAACAGAAGGTGTCACATGTCTGTTGGCAGACACTTGTGAGTTTATTATATGGGGTCATGGTTTTTCGAGCTGACACCGCTTTTTACATAAGATACATTCACATTCCCCGTGTAATTTGTAGCACATCGGAGAATAAACTGGGTCAGCAACGTTTATGAAACATCATCCAGTCTCCTTATTTTCCCTGAGCAGCCTGTACTCTCTTGTCCCTTATCGTCAGAGAAGGAAAGAGGGACGCTTGCGTTTAAAACGAAATTGAACGTTGAAACGACGGAAGCCTTTAGGAGGAGGGAGCGATCCCATCATGCCCCACGGTTCAGCGGCTAAGGAGTCGGGTCAAGAGAAGGGGGCGGGAGAACGGGGTAGGCTGATAAATTTAAAATGTCGAAGGGATTTACTCTTTCATCCTGCGCCGGTGGACTGACGGTGCTGTTTACTGTTTCGGCTACCAGACTTTTAGGACTTTTGTGTGTATTACAGGTGTGTGAATGTGTGGCTGACATTAAGGCTCGGGGGAGACTTTACCTGCAGCCTTCTCCCCATTCCCACCCCACCAACTGGTCCCAACTACATAATGCGTACCCGACACATACCTGCTACACTCTTGAAGGTGGGTGGGGATTAGGTATTAGGGAAAACAAGTTGCAGAGAGGGTAGGTGAAACTGATTGTGGGTGAATGTGGGTGTGTGTTACCTCAGATAAAGTGCAGAATCACACTTTGACAGACCCACTTAGTCGCAGCAGGAATCAAGGTTTGGAACAGCACGTGTGAGATGGCAATGTTATGTCACGTAGTGCATATATCCGTCACACACGTCACAATCAGATGTAAGTTATTACTGGCAGCCTGGTGTCCTTACCACAACAGAGTTTAATCATAACTGCATTGCAGATTGTTTTTTGGTCTCTCTGTCCTCTTAAAAGAAAGGAAGAAAGAGACAGATGCAAGATTTATGAATACTTCTGAAGGACGAATTTAACATACTTAACACTCTAGGAAACAAGACCACGAAAATAAAGAAGAAAATAATAAATCTTTTCGCCCAAGGAATTCGTCACTCTAAGAAACATGTGTTATCTACATTCACGAAGACCTGAGCAGTTTCCTTGACTCCGTCTGGGGCGTAGAAGTGCCCTGGTCTACCGCTCAGTGTGCACAAAACACTAGAATGAAGCAGTTGGCATCGCGGGTATAGGCGGGTCTGCCGCGCAGCATGCGTGAAGCACGAAAATGAAACGGGTGGCCTGACAGATATAGGCGGGTGGCCTACTGCTGAGACAGGAAAGAGGCAGCGACGACCCATGAAACCAACAGCCGAGGACGAAGACAAGTGTAATGAAACCGAGTCGGGGTAGAACATAAATCACAGGCTTTACGGAAACACATGGCGGTGTCACGTGACTGCAACATTCAGAAAAACACTTCAAAAGGCCTTTTCTTCTCGGAAGCCAAATGAAGACCCACGCTGTGTCACTCGCTTTATCTTGCGTGAAAGGGACGCTGTTAGCAATCATTGCTGCGAGGTAAGGGGAGCGTGCTTCAGTACAGTTTTCCTCCCACAGTTTTGTAAGACGAATGAATGTTACAGGCCGTTCTTAACCAGGCAAAGAAGCATCGAAGCTCCGAAGTGTCCTGAAGTCAAACTCTACTGGTAAATTACTGGAAATGTTTGGCAAACAAGTTTGGACTTAGCATATTGACCAAAGCTTCAATATCCTGGGTACTTGTTCCAAATCCATTTGTTTCCCATGGCCTTCTCATAACACTTTGTCAAACTTGGTCAAACGTACGACATTTGCCCTGTGAAGACAGGTTTTATGCGTTCTTTTTCTGTTTGCAGTTCATTTCTTTATTTCTTCTTCGTTTCTGTATTTTTTCTTTTTCATTTCTTTCTTTTTTCTTTCTCTGTCCTTTTGTGTCGTGTGTGCGGTGTGGTATGATTAGTGGTGTTAATATGTGTACGCGTGTTTTGCGTTTGTATTGTGTGTGTGTGCGCGCGCGTGCGCGTCTAATGCTGACAGACGAAGTCCTTCTCGAAGTATCTGCAACACGGTGTTTTGTCCTCTCCTCCAGCTAGAAATCTGGTAGGAGGATGTTCGATTCACTCAGGGGGCAATTCCCTGTCCTCCCTCACCTGATTTCTTACCCGGCAGTAAGCTACAAAGGTTGGTCGAGTTCCGTGAGTTTAACCTCGCCCTCCCCCAAATCTTAAAAGAAAAAAAAAATCCACGGACGAAGGGCAGAAAATGAACGCAGCAGGGGAGGAATTGGTGGGGAACCCATCTCCGAATGAACTGCTCTTGCTCAATCAACAGACAACTGTGCGGGAGGCGTACAGGGTTAGTTTGAATGTCGGGTGTCTACGTGAGATAGAAGGACCTTATTTAATAAGCGCAGTGATGTGCAGTGCAATGCTGTGGTAGTTGCTCATAGCCCTGTAATAATACGCATTTATCATCTAACTTTTCTGGACGATCAGATGCCACTTCCGGAAAAATGGCTGCTGCCTTCTACTCCACGAATCGAAGCCATCAGCTAAAAATCCATTCGCGCAGACTCACTCTTCTAGCACGATATCGTCGTTTTTAGCCCGCACACAAACTCATCTCTCTTACGGTCCAGTTCTATGACTTATCATGTTCCCGACTTTTATAGTGCTGAATAGTGATAAAACTTAAAGGCCTGCTATGGAGAACATTTTTGTATCGATCAACCAGGAGCTACAGGGTGGACCAAAAGTTTCGCAAACATTTCAGAATGCAATAAATGTTTTTATTTATTTTTTTATTTGGAAAGAGAGTTTCTGTAAATAACAATATTGATTTTTGTTTAGTTTTATTAGGAAAGATAGTCACGATAAATTAGACACATAATTGCCGATTCCTTACTCGATAATGGCGCATATATGCTCTTTATGTGCACACAATAGACCGTCCATTTTAAAATAAAGTTCTTCAATATTTGTTCGCTAGACCGTGCTATTTTTCTCCAAAAATAAATATCAAAGGGTTGCAGTGTTAATGTCTGGTGGGGAGGGTGTAAGAGGAGGGGATTTGATTAGCGGTTTATGAAACAATATGGTCCTTTTTTAACCACTGTATATCATAAAAATTATTGAGATAAAGATATAGAAAAATTCTGCATAATTGCCATCCGGGCTATCTATTTCTGACTCAACAGTCAACAAGAAATGCATGTCAAAGCATCTTTATCATAACTGTCTTTTTTAGAATTTGCTTGCGTTCCTAACTCAAGTACGGATAATGAACAAGAAACCTTAAATTGTTAAACTGTGGTCTGTGTTGTAATGGGAATTGAAAAAACAAAAAAGAAAAGAGGGATATTGCTGTTTTACTCCTATCCAGCAACTATTGCTAGCAGTCGGACTTGTAAACAAATGCTAAGCGAAAAGAAAAAAAAAGCGTAGTAGGGAATCTGAACCAAGAGCAGAACATCACTTTAGGGGTGACAAGCACGTCCTTGTATAGCTATCAGACCGTGCAAAACAGGACTTGAAAATGTGAATGAATAAATAAAACAGGCAACTGAGGACATAACCTGTGACCTAACGACCTGACAACCCCAGAGAAACGTTAGTGTTTTCAGGTTCGACAATTGAAGAAGAGTTTTAGCAGTTCGCGACTTCACCAAGTTGACGGTTACAGTGGCAAGTTTGAAAGGCAACCTTCTGGCGGCTACTACACCGAGAAGTAGTTTATATGCCACGCAAGGCAAACATGGCGAACCAGGAGACGCGGCACGCTGCGTTGTGCAGGTGGCAGGCCGCACGACAACGGTGACTGCCGGTGATAAATTGATCCCCTTCCCCCCCTGTAGGTCGATGTTTGATCAACCCTGTTTGATTCCTATCCCGGCAGGATCAGAAGTCTCATAAAGAAAGTTTAGTCAGCCTTTGCTGAAGGACGAAGCACCGTCAGCATAAACAGACGAAACGATGACTTTAAAATCTTTGTGTTGGACCATAAGTTGTTTTTTATTTTTTTTTTTTACAATGTAGACCACGACCAGTAGGAACAAAAAGTTCAAAGGAAAGAAGGACAAAAACCGCCTTTTTAAGGCTGAGCCAAACATTGCGCTTTAATTTGTTTGAGGAGTGGACCAAGAGATGATAAAAAACTAGAGAGAGTGATAGAAAGTAAAACGTTGTGATTAATTATTTTTTTTTATCGAAAACTCAAGAGGCGAAGAACAGCATTCTGTCATTTGCACAGATGTGTTGTTCCCATCGTCTTGGGTAGAAGAACAATTTATTCACCCAGAAACAAAGAAATAACAGAGAAAAAAATGAATTAAACATATCCAGAGAACAAAAGAACTGAAGTCATTGAATAGGTGGAAGGAATAATGAAGGGAGGGTAGGGAGGCAAAGAAAACAGCGGACAATATTATGGGTATTGCTTATAGCATAGACAGTGTAACACTAGTGGACACTAACATAGTCTCAAGATTTTAGCCATTGCAGGTGTGCATCAACACACACACTCCGTGTGTCTCACCTTTTCCTAACCTCTGCGTCACCGAGGCTGAGGAAAGTCGTTCAGAAAGAATCAAGTCAACGATCTTTTACTTAGGAGCTTGTAGCTGTGCCTCACCACTTTATTCTTCCCCCCTTCTCTACACCCGTTACCTGCCCCATCCCCCATCCCGCCTTCCCTATCAAGTGCCCACCCTGAACTCGCAAACAGCTCGCATGGTAGCACAGCAGAGTGAGGTATTACACCAATCTGGTAAATGATAAAACTATTCGGCCGCACAGCTTGCAGTAACACGATGTAGGAAGAAAGGGAAAGAGGGATTTCAATGTTATTTGGATGGGTATACGATAGCTTAATGCGAGACATCACGGAAATCGACCACAGGCTCTTTCCCCTAGCTTCCTTGCTAGAGAGATTTGTTGTTGTGAGCAAAGCAAGCTACCAATCCTGTGGTCACCATCCGTTAAGAGATTTCTTGATTTAGTACAAGACAAATTAAAGAAAAATTTAAAGTACAACAACTATAATTGCTGTTTGTTGTTTTGAAAACTTTAAGTTACAAAATACTCACATGTCAAAGAAAACAAATGTTTTAGTTAACATCTTATTAATACTAATAAATTCCTTACAAAATATGAGGCGCCATTCCCATGCGACTTCTGCAGTATTCGCTCACCCGTGCCCGCCCTCCACCCATTAGTATGCCAGCGTTGGTGTACGGGTATCAAACAAGTCGTGTGAAGATGTTGATTTAATGATCACCAACATTATAAGGGGCTCCTCAAGAGGTCAGGCGACCTCACTTACAGGAGAAATAAAGTAGTGAATGACTGACTATAGGACAGACAGCAAGACTTCCCCATGCAGGCAGGTGAGCTAGGTTCACTTGGGTTTTCGTGAGAAACGAGATTGGTTTCAACATGCAGACAGGAAAGCTAGTTCTACTTCAGCAATGGGACTAACAAACTATAAATCCTGTTCAGTTGGTATAACAGCAAAGCTCAGTCTACTTCAGACTGTAGACTAACAAGTTAATATACTTCAGTAGGCAGAAAGGCAAGGTCTGTATACTTCAGCTTGGGGGTTCACAAGATACACAGAAATAAAACTTTTACACGCAAGCAGATCTATAGCTCATTAGGGCAGGTGGGAAAGGTATACTGTACCTCAGCATGCAAGGTTGGGATGGGTGGGAGTGGAGAGAAGGAAACTGTATTGTCATCAGTGTGCAAGCTTCACAGCTGCGCAGTAATTCCTTCTGTCGATAGTCAATACTGCGTCTTCCATCAAGGTATGCAGTTGAGAAACAATCTCTGATCCGCGGAAAGGCTGGCGATTTCAAGGATCAGAGGAGTAGGGAGATGAAAAATACGCAGCAATAATGATGATGATGAAGACGACGACGACGACGACGACGATGATGTGTCTGGTTAATGGAGACCTTAAAACCAAGCTTTTAACGTTGTTAAACACAATTCAAGACAACAAACTTGTCTAAGCAGTGAACGATGACATCATCATCACCATTATTGTCGCGCACCACCACCACCACTACCAGCACCAACACCAGCAGCAACAGCAGCGGTAAACATGGGTACACAACAGTTGGAGCCAAATGTCTTTTGTTGATTTTTGAGGAGGGAGGCGGGATGAAAGAGGAGAAAAAAACCCTTGAGTGATTCCGCATTTGATGGAAAGAAATCGAGCAGCTAAATCATTATTCTGCCATCATTACTGCAGAGACTAGGTCAAAGATCAAAGCAGTTGCTTGCTGATTGCTCCAGGGTTTGAGCGTTGTTGTTTTTTTTTATTTAATACGAAAAAAAATTCATTACGCATGTGTGTGTGAGACAGAGAGAGATAAGAATCAGTTGTTACGGTAGAAATGTGCGTATTGGCATTGGCAGATATATGTGTGTACATTACACAACAAATAATTTACAACGTTTCCTTCTTGAACCACCCATCCTCCGAGTCCTCCCTCATGTTTGTTGGTTCTGGGGGTCTGTGAACACACTCTCCGCCACTGAAATGAATAATAGATGAGCAAGCTCTGTTGACACAAGCACCATAAAACACGTCCTCGACACCATTAAAACCCCATCAACCGACGGAGGACACGAGTCTCAAGCGCCTGCACCTCCACGATAAGGAAGGAACCAGCGCCGAGCTGTGCTTCGATCACACGACAAAAGATCCCGAAGTTCAAACCCTAAGCTACCCGTGATTTCTTTTCGTTAGCTCTCCTTGGTCCCTCGCACTTTCCTTTCCACGATAATCTTCTACTGCTTTGGGGAAGGTTTGCGTTGGCTTGTGAACACCGACGGACCACGGACGTGTATAGGAGTTGGTGGACGGACGCATGGCTAGTCAACGGGCTTCGTCAAATATGTGGCTATATAGAAAGTCTATTTATATTTTCCTGATGTAAAATTTCTCCACAGTTACATTGAATATGTGCCTTCGGGTCAGGCTAAGTTACTTTTTGTTTTGTCCTCATGCTTTGTCAAATCCAGAATGTTTTTGCGCGTACTTTGGTACAGGACTGATGACTGGTTACTAAATCGAGCAACTTACAGTGTTACAGGTGTAGCAGTATAGTAGGTTATGAGGAGAGTTCACTATTCTGAGTTTATCACAAAAGAATAAGGTCATCTTGCATTGTCGTTACAAAAAAGAAAAAAAAAATACCCATGGAGCTTTATAACGAGCAGCAGACGATATGCCGGTAGTATATATGTATATCCAAACTGAATCAAAGGATAGCTTACATAGGGAAGTCCGTCTTCATTTGAGCAACCGTTATGGCTAAGCTACAGAGCATTGATCTAGATGTAAAAATACACAATATTTTTCAAGATAAATGATTTTCTCTGAAATACGTGTTGCAAACAAAACTATAGAATTTGGTTTGTACTAGTAATTAACATTCGCTATATTTCACAAACGGATGTACCTCTGGCCTCGCATCAAGCACTTGACCTGCTTGAGACTGCTGAACAAAGAACGAGGGGAGGAACAGCTATTCACCTATATAATCCAAATTTCTCCGTCAGCTATACATAAACATCTGCTAGCTGCTTCCAGCACTGATCCGAAACTAACGGATAGACCCTGGCTGGCTCTGCTTGACGCCGACTGGGCGCCATATTGATACTCAGAAAGCGATACTAAGCCACGCCATTGAATATTTGTATTTTTTTATACACTGATAACCTTGCAGTTCTTTTATTATCTTGTTTGGTAGTTTATATGAATTTGCGAGTAGTAATCATTTGGCTGCGTGTGGTGGCTTCAGCCAGTTTTTTTTTTTTAACAGCGAGCTGGCAGTAGTTTGAAGTGAGTTACGGTCATGGCAGGTCGATGCACGACGACTTTCATTTCAGGTTGTGATTAACACGCGTTTTGTGTTACGACTATTTCGGCCCTCGGTAGTGTTATAGTCGTGATGGTCGCACAAGGGTTTGTGTCTCCGAAGTGTCTTTGTTTACGCTGGCTGACAAGAACATTCGTTTCACATCAGTGCAATTCGCTGACGCAAACTCTTGGCAGTGTCGTGGCACACGGCTTCCTTGTCATGTCAGTGCACTTGACACGGCATGTTGAAGGAGGGAGTGTGTGTGTGTGTGGGGGGGGGGGAAGGGAAGGCACTAGGGAGTATTGTACCAGACTTGATTTTAATTTTCATACACGTTCGCCATTCATTCCTTTTCTCTTTCGTCTGAATCTCAGCTTTCGGTACTACCTTCTTTCCTCTCTTCGATCTTCCTTTCATTCTTTCGTTCGTCTCGCAATGCTAATCTCCCGTTATTTCGCCCATAAGGACTTCAAAGACTTGCCCAACCCCATTCCGTTCCTAATAAACGAGCTACTTTTTGTTGTCCACAGCTCATGCGCTAAAAAGCTATCTCCGTTTAGTCAGCAGACGCGCGGTCGTTAAGTGCGTTTAACCAGTCTGTTTCGACCCTCGCCAGGAGCGCGGACACGCAGTGCACGGACCATAATGAGACCCGTCACGCTTTGATGCGCAGCCGGCCTTTCACTGTGAGAGGCAGCTGTGAGCCTCTGAAAGGGTTAACGGTGGTATTTTTTTTTTTCTCTCTGTGTAAGCTGTTAAGGCTGGGTCAGCATGACAACAAAAACTACTTCTGTAAATAAATGACGAGTGCTTTAGTGAAAAGTAAATTTTCTTTGTCAAAGTTTTACTGGAGAAAATTGACAGCAGTACATTAAAAAGCATTTTCCTCATTCAGGGCAGACAATCCCATACCGGACCTGAATGCCGCTCTACAACAAAGACCACATTAAAGATCTTTATCAGATGTGTGCGTCCAGTTCCCTCTTCTTCGAACAGGACAAGCAACTGTAAAAAACAAGAAATAATTCTGCTCCAGGACAGGAAACAGCAACACAACAAATCATTCCGCAAACGTCAACGTGTCAGTAATAACATGTAAACTATCTTCATGAATATTTACATGTAAGTGTGTAAATGTATGTATTTATGTATGTTTATCAAGTTCTCTCTCACAAACACACCCACCAATGTCATAGTGGAGGCGATTATTTGTCTTACTTCACCGCTGGAGTCAACAGGTTTCTATCGGTCCAAGTCATCTTATAAATGTTGCCCGCGTGTGTTCATGTATGTCGGTGTAGCTCGTTCGTGTTTTGTTTGTTTATTTGTTTGTTTGTTTGTTTGTATTTCTTTTTAGAAATTGACCAAGAAGCTTCGCTTGCACACCCCTGCTTTGGCAACGAAGACAATACGTATAGCTATCACTATTTCCAAACAGAGATGTATAGCGAAATCTCTAGACAAACTGAAATCTTTGCTCCTAGTCAGTGCAGACTACAAATGTCTTGTCTTCGATTCATTTTTTTAAAATATAAAAATGATGTAAATTTGTAGTCAGTTAAAACCATGACTTTGATTTTAACCTGTTATCAGTCATGTACGTACACTGATACTGATCCAATATGTCTTTAGTGTCGTGTTAAACAAACACATTATCTCAACAAGTTCAGCGCCAGACAGGTCAATGACCCTGACATATGGGGCAGGAAGCTATTTTCTGCAAGCTATAAAGTTCACCACAAAAGGCCACTGTTCAATGTGATCACGAAGCAGATGGTTGTAACCAAGAGTTCCGTATCGACCTTCTGTCACAATTTAGTCTTGATGTGTATTTGGGCAATTCAGCTGATATACTACTGTTTGTGCCGCTAATGACCGACCACTCTTGTTTCAGGAACGGGTTGTCTTCGCTTACTTTTAGTCGCCAAGGAGACGAAATGGCCACCCTTTCGACGGTTGCAAAAACCTCGCCAGAAAAATCAATAACAATACTTCATATTTTCCCTCCACCTGGGGATTAGTTTTTCTTCTTTGACAAGAACTGCAAGATGATTATATTTTCACAGGCCTCTCGAGCACAAAATCTGATTTCTGCTTGTGGCTGGGCTGTCATCGAGGTTTCATCTTTTGGTGATGAATATTGAAACGCGGCCTTACATGATAGTATTAAGGTGACGGATTGCGATTTTTTTTTTTTTTTTTTTTGAACCATCACACGTTTTGTTTATGCGTTGAGCTGACAGTAACTTATTCTAATTTTAAGTACAGTGGATATTCACCAGCAACAAGTGACAGCACTTGGTATTGAACCTATGTCATAGAGAAGTCTCTAGAAGTATTTAGGCTGGATTGATTGATTGATTCTGTCGGGAGACACAATATCAAAGTGAGTGAGTACCGTTTGCCGATGCTTGTGCTTTTGACGACATCTCCAGCACAGAGCTATTAAAAAAAAAAAATACTTAGCTGAGAGATAATTACTGTTTAGCATGGTGGCTCGTCTATGTCCTTTGAGTGGACGTGATGAGATGAGTCAGCAATACCAACCAATGGCATAACAATAAATCAGGAATGTGTGGATGATTTGTTGAGGTCTGGTGCACGTAGTTAGTATAAAATGCCAGACAAACAAAACGAGACTCCATGATTTATCCTAGGCAAAGACATATAGAAATTATTCCATTTTAGCTTCTCATACTCGCGAACATTCGGTCCGCTGTGTTGACCTCGCCCAAAAGAGATCCTCTATCATGAAAGATTCCGATCGCTGACTCCAGCTTCAGGGCCTGTGTGCACAGAGCTAGCTGGATATGCTAACTGCCGACAAGCGATACATCCAACCGACCGAGTTTGTACCCGACCCCATCACGTATTTATGACGCTTGATTGTTGCAGCAGGTCAATTATGTTTCATGCATACCTCCATACTTGTCAATTTTTTATGAGCTTCAGAGGTGTTACTTTATTTTGCATGAGGTTATTACAATCAATAACAAACCCAGTGGTTGGCGTGGTATTGTGTGTGCATTGTTGTTGCAGAAGTAGTGAAGGTCAGGTATGGGCGTGGTCATTGTTGTGATGGTTTGTAATGGTGTGGTAGTGTATAGTTGTAGCACGGACTTGTATTTATACACGTTTTTGGTTGTAGTATTCACTTTTGTCGCCTCTTTTGTTTGTTTTGAATCGTCGTTGCGATCGTTGTTGCTCTTATATAAAGCGTTGTTGTCTTTATAAATCTTTCTGTTACTATCGCTCGCTGTTGCATCAGTCGTTGGCGCAGTGACCTCACTGTAAATATAGGTCACATCGGCGGTGCGGACGCGGCCCTATGCTCCTCGAGGAGTAACAAGGACTCAACTAACGGCGCTGGGAACATTTACTTTTCCTTTGCCGACTTTCTCGCCTCCTGCGCCTGCTCACAACCTTTACCTACCGAGCGTTGAGCGAGCGTATCTCTTGTTTGCGGAGAGAGCAAACGCCTGTATTTGTCATGACCAGTTGCTTAGGCTTCCGGTGCAGCAGACAGTAAGTCAAGGTCTGTGCACCCCTGTCAATTTTTCTGAGTTCAGAAAGCACCCACCAAAAAAACCCACGAGGATGTTGGACACACGAAATACACAAAGAACCCTTTTCTCTTTATGCCAAGGGGCAAGGACGGCGTCGGTGTGAGGTACCTGGAACTGAGCTCGGGTATAAAATGAGCACCTGCAGCGGGTGTTAAACTGTCAACTAACACGAGATCTTCCGGTTGCTTTCAGTTTGAGGGTAGCAGTTGCAGTAACAGTTACCGCGATAGACGCCAGAGCGTGCTGTTTGATAAACAGATGTAACTTAATACGTGACGAAGACGACCACCATGTTGAGTTTTTAGAGAGCTCCGATCGATCCTCCCTTCACTAGAGAAAATAAAGAGATGCCGATAAAGGCCTATGTTTGGTTTGTTTTTAAACCCTTTGTCAAATCTTTGTCTTAAGGTTTTTCGCTTTTTTTTTCTAGCAAACTCAATGATCCACTCTGTTAAATAACAAACTTTTTCAAATTCTTCCTAATCTTTCTCTTCTTTTACGGAAGACTCTCTCCTGTAATAAGGAAACAAAATCTTGCCTCGACTACATTGAACGTACTTAGCTTTGTCATGCAGAAAAATATCATCACGGTGTATTCCATGCAACAGTACTGTTTAACTGTCCAGTACGACGTGCTGCAGACCTGTCGAATTTGAAATAATTTATACTAAACTACTTAATTACTACCTCATTACACAACATATCTCTAAATGATCTGCAATATGCCATTCTAAGATTTTTTTAAAATAAGATAAATTTTTTGAAAAAACATCTTCGCGATCCAGTCCAAGCGTCTTATGACCCATCGCGGTCGACTTGACCCTCAGTTATCCACCATTATGACATCGAAAACAAAGAGGGTGGGGATTGGTGTTTTACGCCGTGCAAGCAACTAATGCTATATTACGGCAAGGCAGCCAGCCCTGTAAACAGAGGCCACGTGCAGAGAAAGAGCAGCGTGCCCGAGACGAGAAATGAACTCTGGGCAGCCAGCCTTCACTGTATTGGTGAGAGGCGCTAACCGTTGCGCCACCGGACCGCTCAAAAACAAAGACATACACGAACTTTACTCACATTTTTTATAGAAAATAAAACAATAACTCTAATAAATAATTAATGAGTGACACATCCTCTTTTCCACAGGCATCACTAACAATCTTTCCTATCTTTTCCAAGGAAGAGAGCTTACAACATATATATATATAAATATTCTTACTATTCACAGAACTTCTAGAAAGAAAATATTCTAGAAAATATGAGGAAGGGCTGTAACTGTCTCTCTAGCTGCATAAAAGAAAACTGAGAAAAAATTAGACGACAGGCATATTCTCTCTCTGATCTCTCTCTCTCACACATACACATTCGCCGCACGCGTGCACTCGAGCATAATCAAAGCGCCTTTAATTATTTGGATATCTATTCACATTAGTGTACGATGAAAAAGAAGCCTTATCCTGTCATTGGTATGCAGAGACTCATAGCTGTATAAAGAAACAGGTTCATGCTGGAAGGCCTTTCTAATTGGCTCGTGCAAGAAAAAGCCTTAGCACAGTTAAAAATGTTACGCCGGCCTCTTTTTGTAATAGCGTTTCCTTGCACGAGCGGATTAACGAGGTCTTAGATCTTTCATGCAGAAATCTGTTTTTTAAATGAAAAGATGGCGACAAACCATCTAAATTTTAGATTTTTATAAACAATATTGAATACAGAAGTGAACAAAAATAAACTTATACCCCTCCCCAAGAAAAATCTAAATCATAACGCATCAAAGAAAACAAAATGGCAAGGTCTCAAAGACAACTAGTAAACTTTAAAAATAAAAAAAGTATAGTATCAACATCTAAATGACAGTCTATTAAACAGGAACAGACAAACAGTGCAACAACAGACGTGTAAAATACCATTCCGTGGTGTAACATTTAAGGATCTGACAAATCAGTACAGCGCGCCACCACTGCAAACTTGACTAAGAGCAAGAAATAACTTTGGTAGGCACTGGTATCACACAAGCGGTATACCGATGTCTCCACATCCTACACTTACTCTAACCCCTTCTTGCCCCTTTCTGGCCTCTGGCCTCACATTATATCCCAGGTTCCCATCCATCCACATTTCGAATTCGTATAGTTTGGTGGGAACACTTCTTCCTCTCAAACTCGACCACAGGGAAAGTAATTCAGGGGAGGTAATCAACGCAAATGATTTCTTGGTCAATTCCTTCGAGTAGCGTCCCATTACCGGAAATTCTTGACACCGGAAGAGGAACCTGCCACGTTAGCTTTTGCTGCTGTAGCGGAGCAGACGTCACCTTTCATTACACTCCGCTAACTGGAACCAATAAATTGATCATTGTTTACATCTTTAGTCGTCAGCTACTTTTGTTCTGCACAGGGAATCACAATGGTATTATATAAATAACTATTATGTTTGTTATTTTGTTGCTGTCCACTATTTGTCAAGCTTTTATCATTGGTATACTACTCGCGTGGAAGTACTAGAACTGCTGTTGACAGTTTGATGTTGGCAAATACAAATTTTTTAAAAATTGTTTTACTCTATACTTTTTTTTAGGTGTCTCTCGCCAACTCTGTAGACACAGGACACGAGGATATGATTGTGAGTAAAAGTTTTAATTGACCACTAATGACTATTGTATTAACTCTAGGATAGGGGCTGTTTTGGTATCATTCGAAGTATACCTTTGAGTTAAAGTTAAACGGCGGGGCGCGTCTGCTGATGCTTTGCGACTGGGACGCTGTAGCCTTCTTGTTGTATCAAAGTTATATCGGTTACAATTTTACAGTTTTTCTTTGCTTGCATAACAGTATTCGCAGTCAAAATGCCACTATCAAACTATGGACCCTCAGTCGCAGTGCTGACACAACGCCAATCACGCTCAACCTTCTGCTGTTTTACAGTTGCACAAAGAAACAAATATTTTACATAAGGACTGCCATAATGTGAAGCCATGAGGAGCAAAGAGTTAGCTACGAATTCACACAGCAATGAAGTTTAAGAGCCATAATGTGATGTGATAATTGATGACATATATTGCTGAAGACCTCACTATGAAACTCTTGAAGAAAGGAACTTCAGCCAATAGAAGCTTATGGTAAAACAGGAAAAAAATATCCAAGTCCCCAGTTATGTCAGCATAATCATTATTTTACACTAGTGGCTATCTGAAATTTGTAAAATATCAAGCCAAGTAATATAAATCTGCAGCACTGTTGTCAACTCTGTGTAAAGGTGCTGTTTGCCAAATGGTAAGCAAGAAGAAACATAACATGTCCTTAGTATATGGCTGTATTTTGCACCATTATTTATTTGCTGTGTTGACACTTCCCACCATTCTAGGTATATGATTTGCATCTTACAGACACCAAATCTCAATCTAGTTTTGCTTGTATTTTTTAACTTTGCAGGTGAAATAAGTAATAGGCTTTTTCCGGATTTTTTTCTCTAAATTCTTAATAAGTTAGCAGGCTTTAAATACTCATTCAGTACAGGTGTATTGACACACTTAAGCTATAGAGCTATAAAGACATTCATGTTCATTGGTGGGAACTATAAGGGAAGAGTTAACATTGTCATTTGTATGAGTTAATGCACATCACTATTCTAGTGTTAATCTAGTATTAATGCTAATAGTAAATTTGGTATCTCTTAGAAGACTTATTAGACTGTTACTATTGATTTTTATTGAATAAGTACCTAATCAATAAAGGGGTGACATCAGGCATAGCTATAACATTGGGAGTATAAAGTGGGTGAGCATTTTTTTTTTCTAGTGTCATCATTCACTTGTTGCCTTTTCTTTTTTGTTTTCAATCTGCAGCACGATGCACAGCTTGATTACTATGGTACCAAACTAGCAACCTGCTCATCTGATCGTTCTATTAAGCTCTTTGACGTTAGCAATGGCCAGCAAGTGCCCATTGCAGATCTTAGAGGGTATGTGTAAATTTTATTTTTTTATGTTCTGCTCAGAATGTGTATACCTCTTGTAAAAGCTTAATGGGAGAAGCATGTCAAATGGTAAGTTGAGCTTAAATTAAATTTTGGGTAGCAAAATGATTGCTTGCTTACAATCACATCTGAAACACAGATCTGAGGCAGTTCAAGTAGGCTGTCATGTTATGTTGCTTAACTCATTCAGTACAGACAAAAAGCGATGCAGATGAACATTTAGAACAGTAATGGTCGCATGAAGTACAATATGTTTCAATATCTACACCTATTAACCTACAAGCAGAAATTTATTTCACATTGTTGGGAAATGTCATGTAAACCTTTCACATTCATCATTGCAGCTTAAAGAATTACTTTGTAAACCAACTGTAATCAGTGATTCTAGAGCTGACGTTAAAAGTAGTCAATTTATGAAGTCAGTGAACAGTGCAGAGTTAAGGATTAATTAGATGGAAGCTCTTTGTCAGGCAAAGGGTAGACATGACAATGTCTGCCTCCTTTTTCACATAGAGCTATAGCATCATGGCATCCCTACTTCCGACTCCAGTGCGCTTCCTTTTCTGGACGTGCAATTTATCGGAATAGGGTACATTGGCAGCAGACCCACATTGTGTCATCAACATTTTTTTATGTTGAACGAAAATTAAGATGGGTAATTTGCATGTTTCTCTCAGCTGCTAATGTGGAAAGTGACATTTTTTCCCTTTCTTCAGTCACGAGGGACCTGTCTGGCAGATTGCATGGGCACACCCCATGTACGGCAGCATCTTGGCATCCTGTGGTTATGATCGTAAAGTCATCATTTGGAAAGAAAACGGTGGATCGTGGGAAAAACTGCATGAATATGCAAACCATGATTCTTCAGGTATTGTTACTTCTCCTACATGCCATTAGCTTGATAAACTTCACTTTCAAACATTGTTGCTTCGTGGGAAAAACTGCATGAATATGCAAACCATGATTCTTCAGGTATTGTTACTTCTCCTACATGCCATTAGCTTGATAAACTTCACTTTCAAACATTGTTGCTTATGGTGGTAAAGAATAGTCTGACCTGAAAGAGGGAGATAAAGAGCTTGGGCAGGGCTGACAACCCTAGTAATCATACTTTGTTAATTGCTTTCATGTGGCCTGACTAGTACCCTCAACACCCTCCACCAGATTGAATCCATTCTTGTTGGACAGTGAAATTTCAGCCTTAAATCTCTTTCCAAACTCTGAGAGCTGCAATTCATAAAGGCTTTTAGCTCACAGTTTATTGTGTAGAGTTTTCAAGAAAATTTAAACATTTGAAAATAATTTTAAATTGGTGTTTATTTAAACTTAAAGCTAGGAAGTTTGGTTTATGTTTATGTTCTATTTCCTTATTCTTTTTCGGTCTTGAAATAACTTTCAGTCATTAGTGTATGTACATTATGAGGATAATGTTTTTTTTATATCACACCTTCCACTGTAATTTAAAATAAATCTGAACAAGGAGGTTGTCCCTTTTTGTGTGACAGTAAACTCCGTCTGCTTTGCACCATATCAGCTGGGACTTATTCTGGCTTGTGGTAGTTCTGATGGTGCTATCTCCATTCTCTCCACAACAGGTTAGTGAGGAACTTTATTTCTTTTGACGTATTGTCAACTGTTTTAGTATTAGCACATCCATAAGAGATTGGTGTCTATAGGCTGTGACAGCTTGGTCAAAATTTTTTTATGTGATTATTTTAGTTGGTCTTTTCTACATAAGTAATCTTTCTTTAAGTAACAATTCCTGTGAAGCTGTCAGTCCTGGTCTCCTATCTATTCTTGTGATTTTCAAATTGTGTGGAGGAAAAAAACTGATATTTATGACTTGACAAGGAAAGGCAAAGTATCACTTTCTAATCAGATTTTCATTAAACAAATTTTGTTTTAAATTTCAGGCGATGGTACTTGGGATGCCAAAAAAATCAATAATGCACATACTGTAAGTAATCATTATGCAAAAAGTTTATAAAGCTTGTATAATTCATTTTATGGTCAGCATTATTGCCAGTGATGTGGTATGGTTGCATGAGGATGGTGGTACTTTCTATTGTGTACCTAATAGTTAAATTCTTCCTTTTATTCACCTGCTTCCTGACATGGGCTTCTGTCCATCTACACTCGTTACTCTTACTGCTCTTCATCTGATATGAAGCATCTGTTTATGGACATCATCTTTAGAATTCTCTTCCTTTTGCAGCAGGTGTTCTCCATCAATATTTTCAACTCATTGCTTAAAACACTCTTCTTTCTTATTTCATTCACTCAGAAAATCAGGTGTCTTGAGAGCTAGTGATGTAGGGGATACAAAACAACAAAGCAGCTTGTTGTTCAGTCAGATCTGTTTACCTTTAGGATGACAAACTTGTAATACTTACAGAAAAAACATACCATGGTAAAGCCCTCAGGAAGAGAAAATTTTAAGATGTTTTTCTTTTTGTCAGATGCCTATAATTTTGTTATTGTTGGCTAGATTGGTTGTAATGCTGTCAGTTGGGCCCCTGCCACAGCTCCTAATGCCCTCTTTGACCAGACAAGTAGGCAGCAGACTGTGAAAAGATTTGTGTCTGGTGGTTGTGACAACTTGGTCAAAATATGGAGGTAAGAGAAAACATCTTACAGAATGTCTTTGCAAAATTAATGTTTGAGTGTTTCACATTTTCATTATTACTAATTTTTTGTTTTATTGTGAATTGGACTTTTGTGCACAAGTGAAAAGAGCCTGAGCATGGTTAGTCTTTGAAAGTAGAGCCTAGATGGTGATGATGATGATGCTAATATGATGCTGAGCAGGGAGGAAGAAGGACAGTGGGTGGAGGATCAGAAGTTGGAAGGTCATAGTGACTGGGTTCGAGATGTAGCATGGGCTCCATCCATTGGCCTGCCCCGCAACATCATAGCTTCTTGCTCACAGGTACTAAATGGTCTTTCAGTATTCTGCTTTAAGATGAAAAGTTGTTAAGAGCAGTTTATTTTGCACGGTTCGTAGGGACCTTGCACGTTCTTACATGTTCTTAACGTTAATTTTTGTCCAGGCCTTACAAGTCGTAAATTTGTCCTGTGCTTCTTACATGTCATTATATGTCATACACTTTATACAGAATTTAGAGAGATTGAAGATTCGCTAGGACTGCCCTCCATGGATCTTTTCAGTTGCATTGCTAGTTCACAATTTCTTACTATTATACAGGCTGTGGGTTTTGGAGGCTGAAATTTACAGCTTAGTTTTATATCGCCTATATCTACTGATATCTGAAAAAAATGCAAACTATTTAGGTTGGTCTTTAAGCAGCAACAACCTAGCAATCAACCAACCCCTTAGAGACTGTTAATTTGAAACATCGAGGCATTATTACTGTCATTCATGCTCTTACGATTGTGTAAAATGTGCCTGCAAGGTTCTTATTTGGCATCAGCTCTAGTCCCTGAGACCCATGAAATGCGATCAAAAACATTTTTGGGGATTTTCTATTTTTGAGGAGGAATGAGACTACCAAAATGCAGATAATATGTAGAGACCTTTTAAAAACAAGAAGCAAAGAATGATAAAATGTGCTGCCTAATTTAACAGACATGTAAAGAGGTTTCCTGCTAAAAACAGGAAGCAAAGAATGATAAAATGTGCTGCCTAATTTAACAGACATGTAAAGAGGTTTCCTGCTAAAAACAGGAAGCAAAGAATGATAAAATGTGCTGCCTAATTTAACAGACATATAAAGAGGTTTTGCTTGTGTTCCAACAGGACTGTCGTGTCATCATATGGACAAATGATGGGACAAGTAATCAATGGGTGTCGCATGTCCTGAACAAATTCAATGATGTGGTTTGGCATGTCTCCTGGTCTATCACAGGGAACATCTTAGCAGTCTCTGGTGGAGATAACAAGGTGCACAATACTGGAAGAAAATCAATTATAGATTGCTTGTATCTCTTGGAACAATGAGCAATGACATCTTGAAGAAATCTGTTATTTGCAGTAAATTGCAGTTTGGGATTTATGCTTTTTATTTTGTGATGGATTTATGCAAGGATGAGTCAGTAATTGTCTGCAGTACAGCTATAAACATTTTAATGTAGTCCCCTTGCTTTTCATCAATGCACTTCTTCGATTGATGCACAAGCTTCTTTATGCTCTCAGAAAAAGTTTTTCTGGCTGAGCATTGAACTAAATATACACCACTTCCTTTAGCTCTTGGTCCAAGGTGAATTGAATGCTATGAGAGTTAGCTGTTCTGGGTTCAGATCTCATCTCAGGTGTGCAGTTCTTATTCTGCTTGTGGCACTTGTGTAGTGGCCCAACTACTTTGCTGTGATATAGCCTTAGCTGCAGGTTTGATGTAAAGCACCAGTTTCCATATATTCTCCTTCCCAAGGTGAATCGATGACCCATTATTGTCTTCTTGAGTGGACCAAACAGTTGATAGTCTGAATGGGTAAAGTTGGGAATATACAGAGGGTAAGATACAAATTTCTGGAAGGTTTCAACAATACAGCAGCAACATGCTGTATGATGGATCTATGTCATGTCACTAGTGATGATAATGTCCAAGGTGTCGCCTTCATTATAATATAGTGATTAGACTGTTACTAGGTTGTGGCCAAACATTGTTCCTGTATTGTGCTGAAAGTCTTCAGTGATACACATTCAGACCACAAAAAAGAAAAAAAAATCAGTGATTACTGCTATTCTTTGGTGCTGATGGAAACCATTTCTAACAATGCATATGAAAACGACAGTAATGTCAACAAAAACACAAATGCAGCTGCATTGTGGATAATTATTGACTCATTTCTTTCTCTAATTTTTATTTTTTGCATGTTTGTAAGATAGATGGTTCATGCTTCACTAATTCTTACCTGCTTCTTTCAGGTCACGTTATGGAAGGAATCAGTTGAGGGACAATGGACATGCATTAGTGATGTAAACAAAGGTCAAGGCCAAGTTCAAATCATGGAAGGCCAACGATCTTCCTCTGGTTAGATATGCTGTTCTGTGTGAAACATTATGGTATAATAGTCATTCAGCAGGGTAGGCTTTTTTAGGGGGGTGTGTGTAATCACGAGTCATATTTGGCTGTGAAAAGGTATGCTTTGTTTTTCTTCCCCTCTAAATCCTGCTGCAAGGAACGATTTGGAGCTATTGTTTTTATAAAGAAATTAGAAATTATTGTCAATATTTTGGTCATCACTAACAGTATTTTTTTCTGTTTTAGTTTGGTGAATCTTAATGGGTATTGTCTTATGCTTTTTTGATAGCTTTTTTTTTAATTTTCAAAAGTTGAGTGTGAGAGGCTGATTGCATGCAACAATATATAATTCTGAGCTCTGACCATGTTCTTCTACTTGAGCTATGACCTGATAAAGAAATACTAGATTTGGAAATATGCAAAAGTTGTGATCTGTACATTGTAATGTACATTTGCATAATCCACTTAGATGATGTCTTCAGCATGGCTGCTTAATCACCCCTTAAAGCAGTCATTGCTGGCATTTGTATTAAACTGTCTTTATTTCCTTTTGTTCTGTTCTTGGTTGCATTTAACAGTTCTTTAAAATTTCATTAACGCATCTTGGGAGCATAAAGAAACATTTAACATGGATTTTCTTAAAAATCTCAGAATATCCAAGTTAATGTAGAGGACAATTTAAATTTTGCAGTACACAAGTGAGCTGTTCAATATTTTTTGGGGAAAAATGGCATTTTTAAAAAATTGGAGCAGTATGATTCTCTGGACATCAGCAAGTAACTGTCGTATGTAATCATTTATGTTTACAGCAGAAGGATCCTTTGCAAGTCGAAGAAGACTAGATCTTTAGCCACATGTTGCAAGATGAAAGGTGAATTTTTTTTAAAAGATGAACATTGCTTGACCTATCCAGGTGGGGCCATGTTAAGATGTGAAACTGCAGTGCAGGGTGTTAAAGGGCCTTGTAACAAACGGTAACCTAAGTGCTTTGGTTCTCGTTTTGAAGTTGGCCTAAATCTTGGCACAGTGCTGTATAGCAGTTACGGGGAATAAAGGATACTTCGTATTAAAAATCACCCAGATTTCTTTATTCTTCTGCTAGGTACTGTGTGCATAAGTGCATTCATGCATGATACTTTTGGGTGCATCAGAAGTTTGTTGGTTCACTTCTGTTTTCTTTCAGTTATAGGAAGTGTTCATGTTATTGCTTTAATGTTAATAAAATTTTGATTTTCCTGATCTCAGCAAGTATTGCAGATGAGAAAAACAAGGTGTTTAAAATTACAGAATTTTTTTTTTTAAAGAAACATCTGTGTAAGAGCAACCTGATGACTGCCCATGACCGTATTGTCTAATGCTGAGATTAATTGAAAGCATTTTTTAACATTTAAGGAGACAGTTTCAGAAAAATGGAATTATGTGTACATCTTCTATTGAAGTTGTGAGCATGAATTGGTATTGTTACGTCTGTATCATAGTGTCATATTTAGCTATATGTTTTGTAGTTAATATGAAATTAGACTTTTGTTCATGTCAAAATCAAAGCTTAAGGAAAATGACCAATGATTAAATACTTGTTGAAATCTCATATTTGTGCATAATGTTTTCCAGATGTATGGTTAACACATCGTTAAAATAAATCACGCACACCTGTGTGGTTGTTTAAAATCTGCAGCTTAGTGAAAATGCTTTTGCGATGTTTGTTGGTTTCCTTGTTCTGACTGGCCTTGTTGCTGGATACTTTTTAGAATTTTACCATATACTGATGTTTGTGCAGCATGCTGATTTCTTAAAAGTTCAAGGACGAGTTGCTAAAAAATACATCTTCTGCATTTAAATTTAAGCTGCTTCTTGCATCTATCGAAAGAAACAGCCGGGTGGATGGGCGAGGGGAAAATATCCTAAGCTCTGGACCAATGTAGGTGAAGCTTTGCTGGCTAGCAGAGTTTGGTGCAGGGAATTAGGGAAGCCAAAGGGTATAAGATGCTGAACAAAGTATGCAGGATGAAGTCCGGATGGTGAAGCAGGAAGAAAGTTAATCGGGGCATTTAACCAATATTCAATTTAGGGATGCTCACGGTGATAGAGTCTGTCTCGGTTATCAACGAAACGTGACCACGAAGACGTTTTGGAAATCATGTTAGAGGCTGTAACATGTCTTCTGGCCGGTCAAGATGATAAATTGTATACTGCAGTTTCCCAGCCAAGAGGCAAGCTCACCGTGCCATAAACACAACAGTATTTACAGTCAATAATGTGAATAATAACTCAGAACCGTTAGTAAACCACCATAGGTCAATAACTGGTAGTCGAGGGTCACATTCTGTGAACCACTTGCATATCTTTGCCACTCGATTAAAGAACCTTTCATCTGAGAAGTCGATTGTAGGCTAGTCATGTGTTTCATTCTTCTGTGCACAGGGTACATTTCCGGCATGCAGCTGTCACATTCTTCAACTTTCATTAATTTTGCTTTCGTTGTTCTCTTTTTGACGACCCACTATTATCGTGCCTCTAACGGGAGAAAAGAGTTATCTCGCAGAATTGGCGGCCTTCGTAAGTAAAGTCCGTAACCAGTAATGCCACGTGTGGTGTGATGACACAAGATTTGTTAGTTCATTTTCCCTCGGCTGTATTGCGACTGACTGATCGACCGTGACGACCAGGCTTGTGAGCAGGGTCTGAAACCGGGATGATGTACTGAGACGGCCTTTCCGCTCGAACGGAATTCTTATTAACGGGGCTGGACATAAATATCTTGTGTTTCATCATGGACCAACGATGGTGACACGCACTCGATCACAATCAGTCGCCAGTCTAGAGGTGGTTCAAAGACAAACGATTGTGGTGTCTTGCAAGTTCAATTTGTTCGCCGAAAATGGACATCATGCATTTTGGGAACCACAATTTGAAACACAACGTACCCTAAAAGAAAGCCCACCATGATCGACAGAAAGAAATTAGGTCAGTTAATTCCTCAAGTGTTTGTAGCTGTCTAGAAATATATATATACACTCACTGGGTTTTGTGTAATAAGTTCTGGTGCATTTCTCCAGGACAAAGAATAAAGCTTTTGGCGTCAAAGTGATCAATAGTGTTTAAGGCCGAGGAAAGTTCTAGAAAGTCTGGAAGGGATGAGAGCATGGGTCAAGGAGAAAAGAAGGAGAATTAATAATTATTCTTAGAAGTGGAGCTCACAAGGCGACAGTCTTGAAGGCGGTATAAGGGAGTATCGACAGCAGGGCCACTTGGAAGGAATTTCCTTTGAATTTGTGTGTGTGTGTGTGGACCAAAGAAATAAAAACGGTAGTTTCTCATTTCAGCCGTGATAAAGAGAACAAAGAGATCATATGCGGTGATTGGCGAGTATTTTTTTGAATTATTCTGCATGGGTTGGCGGATTTGGCCATTACAAGGCATCGAACTGTCACGGAGTAGGATACCTCGTGATATTAGGTAAAGCCTGCCCCATCGCTAGAGCTAGTTCGAAGAAAACAACAAAACAAAAGCATGAAAAAGATTTCAGGTGGCTTAAGGTCTGAACAATTTGCAAGTCTTGTCTATGTAAGATACTTAAGGTTGTCTTTTAACTCGGAATCCGAAGATCTCGCTCAAGTTCGATAGATCAGACAGCAGATGGTCGGCGAGAAAATGGCTGAACCGTTGCAGACGTAATCTCGTTGGTGTCGATACTTCGATCTGCTGATCGAACTCGGTACAAAATTGGAGTTCGTAGCAGATAGGTAAGGTTCATAAGACAGGCGAGAGATGAGCTAGAAAAAAAAAAAGACTAGAGAGAGGAGGGAAGAACCCGTACGTAGATTATGACGCGTAAAAAAAAAAAAAAAATTGGCGGTACAAGAGTGCTCTCCTCTTTCTCTGCTTCCTTCCCCTTTTGTCAACATAATCGTGACTACAAACTTCGTCATCTTGTTTGTTGTAGTCAACAGATTTATAAATGATTACTTGACGCAGAGTAGGAGAAGTTGTTTTGTCGTGTGTTCCTCGGACAATGACCTCGGGGTAGGTTCACAGCACAGCTAGGCATTGGAGAAGGTTCCCGCACACCGACGACCGGTGGCAAGGTGACAAATGTCTCTCGCCTGAGCACATCGTCCTCATCATCTGACGCTGGTTCCAACAGCAGACGACTGCATCGATCTCCAGGCGTTGTGATCTTGCACCGTGAGCGGTACTGCCGCGATCACCGCTGGTCCGAGAACGACCGCTCGACAGGAAAACCTGTCTGCACACCCGCCTGAAGATGAATCAGGCGTGTGGTGGTGGTTTGCTCCTGCTTCTTACCATGTCTCATAACCGGTTCTAGTTAAAGAAAAGGCTGTTTCTCTGGTCTAGCTGAAACTATCATCTCGAAATAGGTAAAAAAAAAAAAAGCATCGTGTTTCTGCATAATAGTCTATTCGTGAGATACCAGCTAGACTACGACATACCAGGAGATACCAGGATTTTAGAGCTGCCATTTCTAGCTTAATAAAAACGTTGACGATTCTAATGATGAAACTTTTGAAATGATTACCTCACCTCCCCACTCAAGGAAAAACTCATGAAACCAGAATCAGTTATATTATATTCTTGTAAAGAGAATAAATAAAAGGTGCCAGAAAAAACAAATTCTGGTGAAGCAGGCGTGGAGATTAAGAACTTCACTTGCCACAATGAAAGTTTGTGAGGCTATTAGCGCGCACACGCACATGAATCCATAATTTTTATTAAAAATCCCAGCTAATGAAAGTCAAAAACTAACAAAGGTTTAAGTATTTGAAGAAGACATACCGTTTTCTCGTATGTTGGAAAATATTTCCATCTCTCCCTCTCGCTCTCAAATGGGCCCATCGAGTTTTTCCTGGCTGGCATTCAGTTTTTGAGGATGTCAGTAAAACAGTTAATAATGTATTAGCTATCGACTCCTTCCACCTAACGGTAAGAGTCAGCAAGTCCGACAACTGTGTTGCGGAATGCTGACCCCTCTTCTTAAAATGGTTTTTATTTGCAGTCTCAACTGGGAGATACAAGAATCAATATGTATAGCAGGAGAGGTTACAAAACCCTCACACAGCTACAGATTTTATCCATTTGCGTAAAGGTCGCTGTATAGGAGGGTAGGGCGGATATTGAAATGACTAGGTTAATGTTATCGGGCAGCGGGTGCAGGGAAAGTTGGTGTGTGTGTGTGGGAATGATAATGGGGATGAAAATATGTCACTTCCGACGATATTGGACTCTGACCTAATGTGTGTGAGAGAGTTGTCCCCCTTCACTCTGTAGGCGTGGAAATGATGATCAAAGATGCCAACATCTGGAGCGTCTACACCGTGTGATCCCAGTTCAGCTGAGAGTTGCCTCGTTTTGGCTCTGCACTACAATGCAGAAGAGAAGGGAAGGTGGAATAGGAGAGAGGGGTGGGTTTGGGTGGAGGAGCGCCTGGTTTGACAGTCTCAGTTGGGGCTGAGATCCCTCTTGTGCACCATCCTGACGTTAATTGGTGAAGTGTTTCTAATCTCTGTTCGTTTAAGCATCCGTCTATCTAAACACCGAGACACAGACAAGAGCGCATTTGCACGAAAAAAGGGTTTTAAGGAGGTTGCAATCGAAATCACGTGTTGACCGAGTGGATATGACATCAAATAAATTAAAGAGAGCACCGTCTCCATCGTGGAAGGGATTTTCCATTAATGCGATCAGGCCGCATTCTTTCAGGAGGACAGTGCCATGTTTTTGCCCTTCGATAAGCCGAAACAAGTGGCCAATGATGTCATTGGGAAACATCATCGACTGAAATTTCAAAGCATGCTGCCATCTATGGCTGTTATAAACATCCTTCTGGAACAACCCACGTATTGTGACTGATCCAAGGGTAAAATTAAAGCACTGGTCTCAAAGAGTCTCCTTTCAGAGCACACAGGTTTAGTCATCCTCTTCATAGCTTCTTGCTGCAGCCACCTGTGGTTCAGCTGATGAGCACGATGATGGTGTGTGTCATCACGAAATCTATAATTATTTTCATGAGAGTTTCTGCCAGATTGTCATAACCACACTGTCTGACATACATGCTCTTTCACAACACCAAAACACACTGAACGGATTTTGCTTTCACGCCTGGTGCATCTCACTAAAGGATGAATTGTATTAGAAAGGGAATTGATTTCATTCTTTTACTTTTGTAGTATTCACCGAAACTCTTGCTTTATAAACTACGAAGGCCAAGCAATATTATTTGGTAATGCAGTTACATTCTCCTCCAGACTGCCACCTCCTCACACACACTTTGGTGTTTGGTACAACAGGTATACCGAGGGAAGTATCGTTCCCCTTGTGTGCATCTTTCCTACGCATGGCGGACCTCACGCTTCAGACTTCCTGTTGACGACGCTTTGAAAGGAAGAGGGTGGGTTACGGGTGTAGAGTGATAGGGGGGTGGATAGGTATGGAGAAGAGGAGAGGAAATCGAGAAAGTTTCAGATGAGGAAGATGATGATGATGGTGATGATATGAAAACGCACACGCTAACCCCTCCCCTCCAAAACACACACTGCACACGCAGTCAGAAGAGAGGGAGAGAGTCGGGCGACAGATAGGGGGAGTGGGAGGAGAGATCCGGAAGCCAGAGGTCAGTCCTACAGAAAAAGCTACCGCCGATCTCTTCAGCAAAAGTAATGAAGCGTTATCTCGCCTTTTCCGCCTACACGAGCAACCCGGGCAAATCGCCTCGAATGAAGGGAGACAATCAGAGGTGGTCTGGCCGCCAAAGACGCGAAATTTGCAAGGCTGCTGCAACTGTGTAGACATTCTCCTGATTACTTCCATGCATTTCAGTCAGCTTTCGCTTAATTTATAATCTTTAGGGTAGGATGAGTTCCCCCCACTACCCCCTTTCTCGCCTTCTTCTCTTTTTTTTTCTTTTTTGAAAGAGTGGCGAGTGGCGTGACAAAGTAGCTTGGTAGTCGTGACAGATGTCTCCGCCATCGGTCTGTTTCTTTTCCTGTTGATCAGATACGCAAAGTGAACAGTCGCGTAGTGAATTATAGTTTCTTCTTTCAACCCCGAGCCCTGAACATTTGTTTATTTATTTGAAGATGTCTGCTTGTCGTAGCGGCTGCTTTTAGTTTATTTTAAACCATTTAAGGGCACTGACCCGTCTGTTTCTAACAGAAAAGATTTTACTTCCAAGAACTCTGCTGCTCACTTTTTAATTTTAAAAGTCTTTCTCCATGGACTTTCATTATATTTGTCAACAGTGTCATATGTTTGCTGATGCTTGGGTTTCTTCGTTGTACGGTTAACAGTCGGTTCGTCTGTAGTCTTTTTTTCATCAATCATCCATCCACCATTACTCATCCATCATCCACCATCCATCATCTATCATCCATCATTCTCACCCTCCTCACCCTCATCCTCATCCTGATCCTCATCACCTTCCTCCTCTCCTCCTCCTCCTCCTCCTCATCATCATCATCAGTCAGAATAGCAATGATGGTGGCATGGCTTGAACTGAGCAACACAGGTTAGTTTGCTCGCATCAGTGGTTAAAATTGACTTAAAGATAATTGTAGTCACAGATGGAATATACAACAGCCGCAATGTACAGAAACATATTGAAGTAAGAACACCGGAAGGATAAAAGTGAACAAAGACGCAAAGACAAAGGACATGAACATCACAGCCATGGGCGACCCACAACAAGAGCACTAAAGTACATAGAGGTGGGGAAGGAACTGGTGTTTCACGCCCAGTCAGCAGTTAAGGCTATATCATTACATTATTACAAAGCCGTCATCCCTGTAAACAGACGCCACGAGCAGAGAAAGAACAGAGTCCCCGAGACGAGATCTGAACCCAGGACAGTCAATCATCACTGTCTTGGTGACAGGCGATAACAGTTGCGCCACCGGACCTCCCCAGGGACCCACAGAGCAGCACTGCAGTGCAGTTAGACACGAACATCATGCTGTCACCAGACCAGAAGCATGAACAACACAAAACCCTGAAACCCACGATAATCGCAATGCACTGTGACTCACGACAGGAATACCAGAATTCCTTGTTTTGCGCCATGCGAGCACAATAGTACTGAGGTGTACAGGACACCGTAGTATCCTGTTGTCGAGGGGGACATTGTTTACCCTGTTGTCCGTAATGTGAACATTATTGTATTCTCTTTTTGTAGATACGAACGCAGCTGTATCTTCTTTGTCCATGAGGATCCGTGACTCACGTAACACAAGTTCGTAGATTGCAATGATTGAAACCGAGGGTTCGCTTAGCGTGGACGGTCAAAGTCATGACGTCACGATCCGAACCTCGTCCAAAAAAATCTCACGAGAGTTTCGCTTGATTGCAGAAAATGAGCTGTGAAGATGGCGGCTCTCTCTTTCCAACCCTAAACGCACGGCTTAATCGGTTGGATTATAAGCCATTTCGAACGTGTCTCCAGTTATCATAGTCTCTAAATTTATTGTTCCTACGCGGGAAAAAAAAATCCGTCAAAGGGCGCAGCAAGAAAAGTAAACCCATTAGAGGTCCGGGCTTCGTAATATGACCCAAGAAGATCGCTTTTGGCCAGACAGCCTCCCTTACATGACAGGATCTTTGACGCGAAATGGCGATGCCTGCGGCTCCCATTGATTCTCGTCTGCTCAGAATAAAGACCACCCCTTTCTTTTTTAATTCTCACCCTTTCTACCCTTCACCCCGACCCACGATCATCTCCTGCAGGGAAAATTTGAGCCTTAAAAAGCTCCCTTCATATCCTTCGTCTTCATCTTGCGCTTTTCGCATCATAGCCCATGGCTACGACTGTCAGGCAGCTTCTGTAATGTCTTCCGTAGCTGATCATCTCGCAAGGGTCCCCTTAATTTTTTTAATAACAGCTAAGGTTAGGAGCAAACGATTGAAGGAGTGATGACGATGTTCTTGGGTTCGAGCAGACTTGAACGCTAGAGGGCTTCCGAAAGTCTGGAGATAATAAGAGAGAGAGAGAAGATGAGAAAGAGAGAGTCCGAGAAAGAGAGAAGAAAGAGAAGGATAAAAAAAAAAAAAGAAAAAAGTTTTTCCCAAAAGCATTATAAAGAAGGGAAAGAAGAGAGACATAAGTTTATAAGTACAAACGAAAATAGGAACTACACATCGAATATTTATCGGAATACACTTTTTTTGATCCGGTGTCCATCACGTACTCTATTTGGCTGCTTACATACTTCATGAAATAAACACCATTGAAGTTCTTGCAAAAAACCTCCACATACTTTTCAATCTATTTTTTCTGTGTCCAACACTTGCCATTTTTCATATAAAAAATATTTTCTTGTGCCGTACAGCTTTTTTATCTTTTATGTCACACTCTTTATCCTATCAGATATTGCTTGTCATAAAGCTTTCAAGGAAGAGCCAGGGTGCATGAATATTCCTGTCTCCTGACCACAAATAAAACAAGTCAAGACATTCAGAGGTTGAGACGAACCTTTCGAGGGGACAACTTTGCGGATGGACAGTACATAGGAACGCTCATGAACCGAGCTCTGGATGGTGGCCAACCCTTATTGACCTGATGCGACAGACATGTTCCGCTTAGAGAATATTTTTCCAGATTTCTCCCTTCCGCTCTCTTTCTCTCTCACCATTCTCCATCCCCCTTCTTCTGAGCTTCTGTTTGTTCTAGACTCGTTGTATCTTCCTCCGGTCACTTTCTATTTCTCTCTCTGTCTCTCCGGGGAAACTTTGTCCGCATCCTGAATGATGAACACGAGATGGAAAATCTAAGGTTGGTGGGTTGGTGAGTAGGAGGAGTTGGGAGGGACATAGAGAATCGATGTTTGTAGCTGTTGAGGATTTGAATGTTCCTCGAATGCCGTCTTTTTTCGCTAATGGTTATCGTCGGTTAGCAAGATAATGCGTTCCTTGGACATTCCTTTTGATGTCGTCGGAAGCCCAAATATGGGTCTGGCCATGAAAGGTGGCAATAGATGGAGCTAGCGTCAACTGGTCTCCACGACATCTGAGTTTTCTAGAAAATGGTCCTTTTGTCCCACAATGCACCGCGTGTTTGCACACGCTGCGCATTTCGTGCGATCGTTTGCATTTGTGGAGGTGAGGAGGGTGAGAAAAAAGAGAGAAAAAGGGAGAAAACAACGGAGAAAAAAAAGAGAAACGTTGAGAAAAGTAAAGGAAGAGAGATGGGGGGAGCTTGGAGAGAAAGCGAGAGAAAGACAAGGGAGAGGGGTTGAAAAAGGAAAAAAAGGGGAAAAGACAGAAAGAACGAGAATAAAACAAGGAAGATTGAGATGGATGATGAAGAAGAGTAAGGATTAAAGAGAGAAGGCCGAGTAAGAGAGAAGCGGAGAATATAAAAACCTCGGGAACGCAGCTTCCGAGACAAGCAGGATTAAAATATACGGTCAGACGTTCGTAGTTCGCTCTTGCCGAGTGTTAAATTGAACAAAACGATGTGGCCCCGCGTCGACGACACGGGCAAAGAAAAAAAAAGCGAATCTCCTAAATCTGCAGACAGACGTCCGGCCAGGCGACTGCTCCGCAGCTGGTGGTCGGAAGCTGGCAAAAAAAAAAAAAAATGGCCGGGATCTTCTTCTCTTGAAAAATGGATCCTGCAGATGCCTTCGATCGAACGACCGTGAGAGAAGTCATGCGCATTTTCCAACAGAGCTCTCCGACCCGTCACTCCAGCTTCCAACGGAGATTAGGTCCTAATACTTTTGCATCACCGCCTGTTTTTTTTTTTTTGTTCCTTATGTCGAAATCTTCGACTTCAGAGGATGATGGCGTCTGAAGGACAGACATTTTCAAGCTCTTCAATAATCTGACGTTGCTATTTCGGGAACGATTGAACAGTGTAGGAGTGAGTGAGTGAGTCAGTGAGTGAAGGAGGGAGGGAGGGGGGAGTGAGTCAGTGAGTGCGAATCGATATTTACTGAGTTAATGAGCACATTTATGTATTTTGTGCCACGTCAGGTTCCTCTCCTTAACATTAGTTTCTGTAAGATACATTACAAATTTTACATCACTGGAATATTCGTATCTCTTCGTAAAGGTGAGCGTCTGTTTTTGCTTTAAAGTCAATATTTTTCACTTGTAAACATTGGCAAGGAAGTTGTGAAGCAGTCCGCTCGACGACGGTGCGGGGATAACAACGCCAAAGCATCTGTCGCCAAAACCACGAGTTTCATTGGTTGTGGGTTCGGATCTCGCCTCTAGCACATCTTTTTCTTCTCTGGATGCACCACCTGTTTACAGACCTGTAATTACTTCGTCGAGCCGTGGTGGTCTTACTACTGCAATTATCAACTAGTTAACTTCCGACGACTAGAAATTGATTTCTGTCCATCCAGTATCTGATCTTTAAGAGAATGAAAGGATAGGGGAACAAATATTGAGATCCATCTTCCATACCCTTTTCGTAGACATCTCTGGGTACCAAAAGGAAGGCAATCCTTACCTTCTATTTGTTATAAGATGCTTACATACACACCTAGTACCTGTTAATAACTTCCAGTGATCGTTCCGCTCCCTGAACGCGACTCATGCGTGATGTCCTCTGGAAACATCCTCTTTCAAACATCGCCACTCGGTTCTGTCCACACAGTATTCTTCCAACTGTACGTTCAGCCATGGTTTTACAAGACTATTGTCATAATTAGTCTTGTCGCTCGTAAAAGTCTCTGTAATTTCACGAACAATGGCGAAACCTTGTTTGGTTCAGAAGTTGAAATTAGGTTTCCCGTGGCGCAGTTGATAATCTCGCTTGTCGTTGATGCTTACGATAAGAAGAGCCCCCACCCCCCACCCCCATCCAGCCTGTGGAGCTGAATGGAAAAAAATATTTGGGTCGATAAAGATGGAGGAGAACCAGGCAGCTTTACTTTGTCGTCTGCCGAGCGGGAGACACTAGAGGGCGAAATTACCGACGCGTGAGCCAACACTTTGCACACCTGTCGGTAGGTTTCCACAACTCTCGTCGCAATGTCTTTGCTCTCAGACCGCGGCTTGCCTTGTCGCCTTGGTGACGCCTTGCAGCACTGAACTCCTGAGATACACTTCAGCTGCTTCCTACCAACTGCAGTACGATGCACAGATAATGATGATAATGATGATGATGATGAAGATGATGATGAAGATGATGAAGATGATAATAATGAAGATGATTTATTGTCCATAAAAATACCATGTTATAATAGATATTGAAGAGAATCAATATGTGTGAAAGTCTAAAATAATTAACCGGGAAAGATAATTATGTATGTGAATGATAATTATACACAAGAAAGATAACTCTACATGAAAAAAATGGAAAAGTGTATGGTAAAAATTATTGTGCATAGAAAAATCATACCCGTGGGAACAGAATTAGTATTCATAGTTTTTTGGGGGGAGGGGTACCCGTAGCTTTATTTACAAAATAATGAGCGGTATATGAGGAAAACCTGTTTGTTTGAACCCTGGAATAATTCTCGTGCACTCACCTACCCATCGATACCCGGCTGTTACAATATTTTATTATAACTTTCAAGATTATAATTTTGTAAGTAATCAGTAAAGAACTGCCAATAAAATTACATTTATGGTCACTATTACACCATCCCTATCATGTTTCTGAAATTACCAGTTACAGAAACAAGAAGGAAAAGAACGATTTTGTTTAAAAAGTGAAGGATTACAATAACTTATGTCTAAGACCAAGAAGACTACAAAAAGATAATCACATCTAAGACCTACAGCAGGCTTAATGAGGACAAAAAGGTCACAATGTACAGTATTTTCTTTTAATTGATGAAAGGGTTTATATAAAGGTTTCAATCGAAAAAATCCTGATGTCGTTAAGATAAAAGCCAAGAGCTCTCTGGTGTCTTTGTCGTGTAATGAGATCGTGGTATCCAGTCAACTGAAAAACCTCGCACGAAGGTCTTAGAACCCGAGCTTAAGACAAAAAAAAGGAAAGAGCTAAATGCTTTGAAATGAAATTTTTTTTAAATATGTTGCAAGTTTTCCACACGAAAACAGATGCAGCAGTAGAACAAAAGAGGAGGCAGCTTCAACTCGATGTAAAATAAACTTTAAGAGGAAACAGGAAACTCCGCGATGTGTCCTGAGTTTCTTGACCAGGATCTGATAGAAGTTTGTGAGCAGATTGTGATGCTGAGAGACCCAAGGAACAAGATGTGTTCTCAAATAATGCAGATAGACAGGAAAGGTGCTTGAAATATTCTTTTGAGGGGGCAGGGGGGATATATAGTTTGAAGAGATCATTGTATTAGAAACATATAAACATGAAGTGTAAATATTTTTCATCTTTATCATAGTGGGAATTTCAGAGAAATATCTGTGGTACTTTAGTAAAAATATTCACTGCTTGTGAATCTCTCATAGTATCATGTTTCAGGTCTACATGATATTTACTCAAAATTAAAGGAGATTTCAAAGAATTATAAAACAAATCTCTTGTTACTGACTATTGTCCCCTCCAATCTGGCGCAAAAAGTCAACAAGTTATAATTAAAACACTCGCTAAAAGCATGTAATAATACCAACACCCAGACCTTCTCAAATAGGACCAAAACCACAATTATTGATAAAGTGTTCGCATAATATAATAGACACATGTCATTTTAAAGATTTACCAACATGCTGAAAGCTTTCTTTGATGATGGATCCTGTGATGAATTAATTAACTTCAGCCAATTTGCAATATTTACTTGTGCATTAACAAACAATGGATAGAGACCACCATCAGACATAATATTGCTGGAGTTCTGGCTGTGACATTCACGAAAAGGTTCAGTGCAGACATCTAGACTTTTATATATTAAAAAACAATATTACCATCATTGCATAAAAGCACTGTACAGAGGCAGAGAAATTTGTTGTATTTGTTGTCCATCTTTACAGCCCTCGACTTTTTAGCGTTTGTTTGTGTTTTTATTGTCTTTTTTTTTATTTCAAAAGAGTGTTCAGTGCGCGAGTAATAAATCGAAAGTCCACAGTTAAATCAGTTACTAAAACTTGGAGGGAAAACAATCTGGGCAACGTCGTTTGCCATAAAATAGATAAATTATGAAGTTTGCTCAGAAAGGACATAATTGAAGACGTTCTTTTTGAAACTCTCCCGACTTCTTAAAATTTCTGTTTTATTTTTAGCTCTGATTATTTCTTTTTTTGCTACCATTCAGGTGTGCATAGTGGAGAAAGACTAGTTCATCAATGTCGGGACCCTCATAACGAGGCTAATTCTATATCACTTTTCTCATAGGTCTGAGGAATTCACCATCTCTGGTGTTGGCCGCAGAAGGTGAGTTCCATAAGAACGTAAGCCATAGCGGCCATTACCCAGAAACATTACACCCAGGCGCTGGAGTGCACCGGAGTGTAGCACTCCTAGGACGCGCCCATCAACACGTCTGTGAAGGAAATACGCCAAGCATCGATTTTTTTTTTCCTTTTTCTCTCCTGTCGTCCCGTCGGAACATGGCCAGGAATTTGCTAAGCGATTCCGAGGCTGGTCGTTACCCTACCCTGGCTTGCACTTGAGGCGGCCACTTGGGTTCCACATTGACCACAGACGCGGGGGTGGAAATGGGAGGATGCTCGGTCGTGTCCTCTGTGCGTCACTGTCGGAATTGGCGCGCAGTGAAAATACGTCATTCACGCGGAAAAAAAACGTCACCGATGTAAATTCGATTGAATGACACGAGACAGACGTGAAACGCGTGACTGAAGTGAATTACGTTAAGGTCAAGATAATGGGTGACTGATCTGAATGACGTGACATAAAATACACGAGGATTACGTGACAGACGTGACTGAATGGAATCATGTGACTTTGGTGTCCAATGGGGTTTATGATGTAAATGATGAACGAAGTCGTGGCTGACGTAGGTGATTGCAGCCAAAAAGAGAAAAGGTAAGAGGAGGAGTGTTTATGGTGGACGGCACCACCCGCCTCCTAATTCTGTACTTATCTGTTGCTGCAAAAAAAAAAAAAAAAAAAAAAAAAAGAAAATAAAAAAAAAAGACGAAAATCTTTTGGTGTTTGCCAACAGTTAGTCTCAGTTAATTATTTACAACTACATTTCATATTTTTTACTTGGGTGGAAATGGATTCCATCGGACGACTTGCAGACTGGAAATTACGACAAACACGCAAGCACAGACAAAAAATACATCAACACACATACATATATTCTATCACGCACGCTCGCACGCACACACAGTATCAAGAGAGAAAGATTGAGATTCTCACATCCACACGCATGTGTGTATCTGTGTATAATATGTGACAACTATCTTTCAATGTTGAAATGTTCACCAGAACCTGGGCTGGTTTTCTTTCCTTTTTTGGGGCTGTCTGGCGAGTCTAGTCTCCTCCATTTTTTCAACGACAGGTAAATCCGCCTTGGATCTCGGGTTCTGAAGGTGTCTAGTCACTGGTCTGTGAAAAATGACTTTCGAGGACGCACCTTTCTCGTCCAGAACAGTAGGAACATTTTCCTCTCGGTCAGCTCTGGGAACATTTGAATGTAAATGGTGTCATAAAAGTCTCCAGAATCAGGATTGTGTCCTCCCCGTAGTTCAACAATCACCACTGTGAACTGTTGTATGTGGACCGAGCGCTCGGGGCAAAGGTCAAAAGTGGCTTCGGCGGCCACCTCGTCTCGGACGAGACTGAATGAGATCGGGCGTCCTCCTGACTTACAGTCCACTTCGGTGTCTGCGGCTTTGCTTCTGCGGTCCACGTCTTATGTCTGTCAGACAGATGAAGAGCGAGTGTGTCTGCTGAAGGAAGTTTTCGCCCTCACGGACAATGGAGTGGTTACCAAGGAAACCTTAGCAGAGGTAACAAAGGAGGACAGGTGTACAGTCAGAACCACAGGAACCTTTGCCCTTCCACCAGCCGACTCTAACTGACTCTTGATGTCCTCGTCGAGCTGGTCGTTTGCTTCATCCTCTCCAGCCTGGACTACTGCAACTCCCTCTGATGGTCTTCCGGTTACCAGGCTCAACAATCTTCAATGTGTCCAGAATGCTGCTACTCCGGAAAAATAATACCAGTCGTGTCACCCATCTCTCCTACTTTGCTTACTTTAATCAGAGTCGATCACTGACTGTATAACTTACAAACTGAACCGTCTTTACAACAAACGTCTCAATCACCCTGCTCCCGATTTCCTTTCTTCCTGCCTCACTATCCAGACGATTAACAAAACTGGGCTTATACAGAGTTCAATGAGTGAATGTCCAAAATTATTTACACCCTTGTAATTAGAGCGCCTCAATTTACTAATACCAAATGTATGCATTAAATCAGTGATGGTTACTGTAAATAAATAAGGGGAAACAAGCCGATTGGTTGGATGTTTCGGATGGAACTCCTCTACCTCCTCTCCAACCAACCATTTAAAGCCGAAATAAATTAAAATAAACTGAGAAATAAATTTTGTTCGCTTCTGACAATGATTCCATACAAATTTATCCAATTAATATGCAATGACCGTGGAGCACTTAATTAACTATCTTCCAATCCTCTGAAAATGGAGGAAGAAATTGCGAGAATAAGTCTGAGAGTAAGAAAAAGCTTTAAAAATAAAAAAACTTCTGACCCTAATCTCATCAAGTAAATTGAAGCTCCACGGCCGAGGTAAGTATTTTTTAAACTCTTTATCGAAGTTTACAAAATAACTGCATGCATGCGGAATGCAAGAAACAAATTGTGTTTCGGGTACATAGGACTTGGGTGGGCAGCCTTCAAGACAACCCAGTCTCGGATTAAAGCACAACATTCAATAAAAGCCTGAGACTCCAGCATCCATGGCCCACGTTGTTGTCGTGGTCATCCAGCAACACGAAATTCGGAATCGAAGCGTATTTCAACCGGAGACGTGTCGGAGGCAATAATGAAATGCAACGTTTTTCTAAAAAGGAAGAGAAAACATAACTCTACTCATCTCCCCTTACTGTACAAGCTGACGCACCGTGGCGCTCATCTCCGGTCTGACGTTTAAAGCGTCAGCTAGCAAAACACTCGAATATTACAGTCCGGTCGAGAGGCTTCCTTGATGGGATCCGACGTTGACTGGAGAAAAATGTCATGGCGAGGCGCCACAAGCTTGAGTGAAAATTACTTTGCAGCTGACCTCAAGCTTCGCAGTTCTCCGAGATGTCGGCCCCTTTGCAAATCACAACTTACACTTTGGCAGGAGTCGCAGGATGTTGGGGGCGAGGGACGGGCAGACTGTTTATATATCAAGCCACGAGATCGTAAACTTCGAATATTTAGCCATCGATATTGAAAGATCCGAGCATCCTTCGTGGCCGACTGTATATACAAATATTTACATTATTAATATAATTTGAATGTGTAACATATATTATTAATATAATTTAGACGTGTAACATATATTTACTGTATTTTGCATTTGGATTTACTCCGATACTATATGTGACTGTCCATACGAATGATCCCAGGATTGCTCTTCGGGAGAGGTTTTAGTTCTTCACACGTGATAACTATCGGTTTTGTTTTTTGAAATATATTTAAGATCTTTTTTTATTTATAGCGTAGTTTTCTTTAATTTATACTCACATCAGACAGAGAAGCAAAGAGAAAAAAGATATCTGTAATTACTCAAAGAAAAAGAAACACAAAAATTCAAATAGACTTAGGTTAGAAAGAAAGAGTAAAATGGTAACACTTTGTAGAAAGGGATGTAAGAGGGAAGTGGCGATATGCGGAGGGAATTGGTAAGGCGAAGGAAGGAAGGAGAGGGAAATAGAGAGATGATGTCACTATGAGAGAAATGACGACCTTAACACAAATGGCGAGAGTGAAAGAGTGAAATGGAAAGAGAGAGAGGGAAATGGTGAATTTAAGAGAGAAACGGTGAACATAAGAGAGAAAAGGTTAACCTAAAAGGGAAACAGTGAACCTAAGAAAGGAAAGGTCAACCTAAGACACAAGAGGCGGCGGGACGAGCAGCGGGACGGAGTTGGTGGGAAGACAACAGCTGCAATCATTATCTGGGAAGGGACTCTGAGAATATCCTCTGCATCCGTTGCCCCGTTTCTCGCTTTTAGCGAACTGTTCGAGGTCTGCCATCATCGGACACTGCCACCTGCGAGCTTTATTTTTGGAGGGGAGGGGAGAGATGTATTTTTTTCCCCGCCGTATCGATGCCTCATCTTCCGTGCTTCAATGGCTGGCAGGTAGTTGGTGTCGAGCTCCGGGTGGACAAGGCCAAACCATGGGAGGTACTCGTTCCATAAATGTTACCTCTGTTACTACTTCGGATAATTTCGCTCACTGTTTCTCTATGTGTTTGTGGGTGTGTCCGTTATCTCACATCAGCGTGCGTGTATAGAAATGTATACCACTGTACATACATGTGTGTATATACATGCATACTGCTATGAATACACGTGTATATTTAGAACATTTAGACAGCAAACGTGTTCACATGTCCCGTGTCATGTATACTAAGGGCAATACCGGTCAACAGGTGATCCCGCTTAGCTTAGCAGGCACGCTATGTCATTCAAGAGATAGCATCACTGAATTAGAGTGATTGTTTCTGGAAAAATTTTTGCTTGTTACTGATAGAGGTTATATATGGCTCCACAATAAATCTTGATTTCAGGAAAGGAATAAACTTTTTCACTTCAAGAATGGCCTTTGAAAAATCTTCATTTATCAGCGAAAACTTTTGCTCGAAGAAAAATGAAGCTGGATACATAACTGACAGCAAGCAAGAGACTGCCATGGTTAGATTTACTGATTTTGAGTGTCGCTGTAAAATAAATAAGATTCAACATTTAGTCTTCCCTCATGACATAATTTACAACCCAACAATTCTTTTAATTCTTGCAAGCTTCCCATTCCGAACGAAAAAGTAATTCCTGTTCAGTTCTTTGTATCGGGTCCAAGTGATCGGTGTCAGGTAGAATAATTAGTTGTTGACGTGAAATCAAGTTGTTTCCCCAAAGCAAAGTGAGGACTTGAGGAAAATCGTCTTGTTTTCATAGTAACTCGACACCTAGGCCCTAGGGACACTTCTTCATGTTTGTTTAACGCAGGACATCTTTGCCACAGCTTTATAACTACGGCCCTTGATGAGCTATCTGAAGAGAATTCATTGCTATTATTTTCCCAAGTGGTGTTAAATGTCTCGTTTTCCTACTTTCCCTTTTTGATTTCTTGTATTTTGCTTTAAAGTTGAGTTAACGATTTCTATCATACTACGTGAAAGTTTAATACCAAGAATTTTAAAAATTCCCGGGTCCAACTGGGAATTCCTGTCTCTCATATATCGAATAACGAATTTTCACGATACCTATTTAGATATTTAGAATAACTTCATTAAAATATTTTTCAATATTATCTAGAAAACATTAGGTATCGTCTGTAAAACGTCACAACAAAATCTCTTTCACTTTTATTCTCTTTATATTCCTATTGCTTTCTTTTCGTTAGTGATTGTACCTCGGCACAGATAAATTATAAATATGGCGAAAGTGGATCACCTTGTCTACACACTGGTGTTTAAATTAAACCAACCTGAGTATCACTCACTGAAGTAGGTACACGAAGATGCGTTATTGACAAACCATTTTATAATCCACTCCGGAAAACCAAGCAGCTTGAGACATCTTTGAATGAATGACGGGGCCACAGAATCGAAAGCTTTCTTAAAATATACAGGAAGCAATAGTGCAGGCATATCGTCGATACGTGCAGACTACAGGACATCGCCAGCCATTGTAATGTTTGCCCCCAGAAATCAAAAATTGACGCAGGAAAATGCACGTCAACGCTAGCTTTGACGTCACTTAATACTGACGACAATCGGCGTCAGTGTTTACGTCAAATGTTTCGACTGGAATGTGACGTGGACTCAATTTGTGTGGCACGACAGGGACTATAATTAGGTGCTAGATGGAACTGGAACTCGTGCCGTAACTCGCTGGAAGTTGACACAGTTACCTCCTCTCTCCATCCTCCCCCGAGCCAACTCTCCCACCCGCTTTCCCCACTTTGTTGGGGGCTGCAGGCCGACATGACAGTTTGGCAATTGACAGTCTGCAGCGGATTCTGTGACTGACAATTTGCAGTCAGCGGGAGTGCCTGACTCTCAATTTGCTGTTAACAATGGCTGACAATGGGAAATGGCGTCAAGTTTAAAAAAGTAACCTTTCTTGCTCCCACGGACATGTATGGGTGGACCGCTGTCTGTCTCCCGAGACCAGTGCTTAGTCTCTTGTATAGTTCTCCGCTGTTAGTCTCGGCGAGCATAAACAATAAAATGTAACTAAACTGGAAGCTTTATATATATATACCAACCTCGTTCTGGTAGTTCATTAGTAAGAATCGTCTGCAAGCAATACAAGATCGTGTTGCTACTGTGTAATCTCACTTCCAAGATTGCTTCTTTTCATTATTCCATCATCATCATCCATCATCTATCATCCATACATCACCCATCCATCCATCCATCATCAACCATCATCAACTATCATCAACCATCATTATTATTATTAACTGCACCTTTGCTCGAGTCTGCCTCCTAAGTTAGAGGGGACAGAGCTACTAGAGTCGTGCATCCTTCACGCCCAGCGCTGACATTTCACCTTCCAATGATCTCCAATTTTGTAATCAGCTACTGTCAGGTCAACCGTGATGGGACGTGAAGGTTTCTTTTTTTTTTCAAAAAGCATTTATCGATCTTTTGCTGATTATAAAGTAGCGACAGTTTTATTCCACTGTTGGTAGCTGTCGGTGAACTCAGTGATCGCTTATTGGTGAACTATTTACGGGTCTTGCATGAGGACTTTAACTAATACATTTGCAGATTTGTTTTATAAGTAGAAATGCCTTTAAAAAACGATATAAAGGCAAAATGTGAGCTTATGAGTAAACTTTTGGATGAAAGATACATATACACATATATATATAAATATATCCAACAGGTAAAAGACATGGGTCTCTTATGATCACGTCACACAATGTCCGGAACTTCTTGATTTATAGTGGGTGTGGTTTTTTTTTTTAATGAGATAGGTATGTGAATGAATGTTTGATTAATTACCGACCTTTTCTACCTTCAGGTAAGAGCGTGTGATGCGTGTCTCTGTTGCAGACCCGGCATCAAGCGACACACATCCTACCTGCCAATGCATGCACCTGTTCATGACAAGTGGAATCAAAGTGTGTGTCTATGGACACTCGCGTGCACCCAGGAATGTGTTATCCTGCACATGTTCATAGACTGTCCCAGCGCCTGCAGCCGCAGCTAACATGGCGGCACATCCTCGGGGTGGGAGGAAACGGAGCATCCAGAGGTCACAGGTCACAGGAGGAAACAGCGCGGAGGAGACCAGGTGTAGGCTACCTGCCGTTTTCTATTTCCATGCACTTGATGCAGGTGTTAATTAATATCAACGACAGATGCACTGACAGATCACGAATAAAGAATGAGCAAACAGGTTTATCGGTTCAAATGCTTACATCATTAAGACTTTTTTTTAAATACCATATACTCTGAAAGTTATGACTGATCGAACGAGACCTCTCTCTCTTTATATGCAACAGAGGAAAGAGCGTGAGAAAACGGAGAAAAAACAAAGAAAGAGAGAAAAAAACCAAAGCAAAAGGTTGACAGAGAGAGAAGAAATAACTAGTGGGAGAGAAAGAAAAGAAATGAAAACGAAATAAAGATAGAAAGAAAGCTACAGGAGGAAAAAGCGATTGGGAACACGCTGCGATCTTACACAAAAGAAGCAAGAACTGGTGCAACAAAGCAAGTCTCCGTGTTCCAATCCATACCGGGCTCTCGTCGGCATGTTTACTGACATGCGCAGTGCATGCTGGTAATTTCTCCCCTTGTCAATAGTTTGTACCCGGCATCTCTGTTTGAAATGTGTGTCCCCGGTGTAATGGAAGGCGAGAAAAGATCTTTCATCGCTCTTTCCAACAAAGCGCGGTAGGGGACTGTTAGTTTTGCCCGATCGAGCCATGTGTGAACTGAAACTGACAATTACTTTCTTGTTATCGATCTGCAGAAATCGATGATTAATATGATGTAAGAACCTCCAGTATGTTACTTCAGGAGCAGCCTTGCTGGGTATAGTCGATACTCTCGTGACACCCACGCTGGTTTTGTTAAGTCCCGATCCGAAGACTGGGGATCGGGTCCCAGTTCACGAAGAAATATTTTCTAACAACTGACTTTAATTGTTCTCTCCTTACATTGATCTGATTTTGTTTCCCAGAATCAGCTATCTGAAGTTGCTGCACCATTAGTACTGAGGTAACCATCCGGAAGACGAAAATAAGTGAAGGGACATCTGTCGACAACATGGTATTCCACAAGAATTTGCTGCGACAAAACCAGAGTGTGTGGTGAGAGATAGAGAAGCAGAGAGAGAGATAGAGAGATAGAGATATATATATATAGAGAGACAGACAGAGAGAGAGAAGTCGGCTGATGGCAGGAACTCTCAAAGCCTGGCCTGAGGCCAGTGAGAGACACGCCAGCCTGTGAGGATCAATTCCACGGATCTCACGAACTTTGCGTGAAAGTACGAGACTGAAAATCGAGAGGTTTTTGTTCCTTTTTTGATTTTTACGATTCGTTAGCCGATGTAGCCTTACCTGCTGACACTACCTACAACACCATCACCCAACCAACAACAGTCTTCTTTCTGCAAACCAAAGTCATTCACTTTGTTCAAGTTTGGCCATTCGTCCACAATCGCACACAGGGTAGAAATACTAATTATACCGTCTCGTCAGAGAAACTTTGACTTCATTGAAGTTGTTACAACATTTTGGGGGTAGCTATCGACTGTAGTTTGTGTGTTTATTGGTAACTACTGTCAACTTTTCGATTTCCACTTCAATAGTTACTCGATCCACCCGTGGTCATTGCCTGTCAACGTACAAGAGGTCGCAATTACACAATGACTAGCCCGGGTCCAGTGGGGTACAGGCAACAGACTTCAGTTCCACTCCCGATATGTCAAAATATTGTAAATTCTACTTAAAATATTTCTCTTAGCATTTGTAACAGGTCGTGATACCATGGATGTGTACAGGTGGACTGCTGTCTGTCTGCCAAGACCAACGCTTAGCCTCTTGCGAAGTTCTCCGCTGTTAGTCTCGGCGAGTTTAAACAAAGAATGTGACTAAAAGGGAAGCTTTGTAGTCTCATGCCTTGTTTTAGCAGTTAACTGGAAAAAATCATCTGCCATCATACAAGTTCATGGTGATACAGAAACTGCTTAGCTAAAGTTAGGATTGTGTAGGATGCTCCAACCATCAATGCCAGCACGAACTCCAAATGTGTCAAAAGAAAAAAAAAAATCCAACTTTGTAAATGTAAAACATGTAAAAGGCTGTTTTTTAAAAAAGTTTTCAGCTAAAATCAACAGATAGTTTTAATAGAACACACACATTTTACTTGTTCCGTAATGGAAAGAACCAGAAAAAAAGACTTGTTATCGCTGAGAACTGATTTTTCCACTCCACCCCCGGAAACTCTTTTCTCTTTTATTTTGCAAAACATAGATATTTTGTATTTTCTTCTTCTCTAAATCCATGATATATATATACACACACACAGTGTTGTACGTTCGTTTACAGACAGAAAAAAGAGAGAATATGTTTGTAGTGTGTGAGAGAGAGAGAGAGAGAGAGAGAAAAAGAGAAGGAGAGCTAATGTTATAAAAATAAGCATCCCTCATCTTCTCCTCCAGAGACAGCAAGTGTCTATCATACTCACAAGCTGCAAGCCATCCTTACCAAGTCTTTATCACCTCCATCCCCTAGTCCCTTTCCCCCCACCAACATTCCCTGTCACATCCCTCCCTTCACAGCTCTTCACAGAAAATCCCGACGTTCCCATGACATTCACATCCGCGAGACTCTCTGCAGGCCGATAATCGATGCATGTGCACCCGAGTCTGCACGCATTTTTCTCCGGAAATGCAATGTTGTCTTTTTTTGCACCTTGCGCTTCGCCCACGCTGTGTAAACTGTAATTAGAGGAAGCCACGGGCACAACACAGGATGCCTGAGTCACGGAGAGCCGCCCTACATCAAGGGTTTGGCCACGTGACCAGGGGTAACGGGTCTGGGATTAGAAGAAAGAGAAAATCATGCGAAAAGCTGCCGAGGGTGTGGCAGGGTTGAGGGGAAGGCTCCGGTAGGGTTTGAGTGATGCTTTTTCGTGCCCTCGGTCAGCAGTGAGAAATGCAAGCAACGAAAGATTACAGATAATTAAAAAAAAAAAAAAAAAGGATAGAAGGTAGTGTTACAGGACCAGTTAAAAAAATTGTCAGGAGGCTGAGAGATTCTTAAAGCAAACACCCAAGCAGTAAATCGAACACGGGGAATGCAGAGCTGAACAGTATTATCTCTGACAGAAAATAAAGAAATATTTATACAGCCCACCTTTGCATCATTTTAAATGAAAATCTTTACAACATTAACAAAAACTTCATTTCTTTGTGTGCTCATCTTTTCTTTACCGTAGAACCCTTGATCCTCCTCCTCCTCTTCCTCATCTGCTTCCGACTTTACTTTTATTTGTGATATCAGTGAGCGACAACTCGAGCACAGAGCGCAGCGCAGTCGTTCTCTGAAGGTGCTTTCCCTTACTAGTCGACGTCAAGAATTATGGCCGTTGCCCCGGTAACCACCAGAGTATAAGTATCGGGACAAGTGACTGTTAATGACAGGTCAAGAGCAGTGGATGTAATCACTTAAGTTAGCTGTGATGATAACTTCCACGAAGACACCGAATAGTACTTAGCAATTTTTGTTTTTATTGCTTACTTCATCCGCCTACAATTTTTTTTCATTTTGATAAAACTAAGAAATAGTACTTTCCCCTGCTTTTACACATCCAGATCTGTCCCTCTTACACAAAAACAAACAAATGTCATTCTGTCGATCGAAAGGACAAAATTTGTTCCAAGAACACAAAACTGAAAGTGTCAGAAATATATTGAGGTCTAATTTGCTTTTTCTTGAAATATTAACGGAAGTAAACAAACTTTCTCGCTCAGGCTGACTTCATCCAAGACCTTGACAAAAATTTCCGATGGCTATATTAAAGTAGAGATTCATTTGCTTCGATCTCTTATTTACTGTCAGAATAACGATTCTCAGCTCTCACTCATTGGACAAAAAATGTGAGATATATTTTACTTCCATGGCAGTACGCCAGCTGCAGTCTACACACCTCCATGGCTGTCTCTGAAGAAGATTGTAGACTTTCATCACTGGGTACAAAATTCATAGTGTTGCCGTCTCGGATGCTGGAAGTAAGTGATCATCCTGGTCTTGGGGGTGAAACTTCCACAGTCCAATGTCCCAGACTGTCTCTTGTCGATAAGTGTATATAAATGTATATAAGTGTACAATGGAGCTGGGGAAAGTAAGCGAGGGACAGAAGTACTGAAAAAAAGAGTAGGGGATGACCTTTCTCAAGTGTAACGAACTTTCCTTCTGAGAAGTGTTAAAATAACTCATTAAAATGATTTATTAATATTTCAATAATTTTATAAATTTCAAATTTTATTAATAATGAGTAGTAATTTTGCATGAAGTGTACAATAACATCGATCATAACATGAAAAACAGTGAAGTATGAAGATAGCAGAAGGATGGAGACTACACCTGAACATCTAGAAACATTTCACGCGAACTTGACTAAAATAAAATAAAATAAAATAAAATAAAATAAAATAAAATAAAATAAAATAAAATAAAAACACATAAAGTCATTGAAGAGTAACTAGAAAGATGTATTTCTTGATTATTTATTAATTTAATCAAATTTTGGAGGAAGTTGGCAAACGTTCATACTTCATACATGATGACGATGACGACGACGACGACGACGACGACGACGACGACGACGACGACGACGATAGTTGAAAGGGTTGTAAGTATGCTCGCAGTCTCCTAACGAGTTCTGTGTTGTTAGCCGGGATGTTCTGAAAGTGAAACCTACTCATACATTATTTTTTTTTATGTTTCACTGCACAAAAGTTTTGTGAAAAGTCTTTGCCAGACCGCGTCCCAATGCTACTCAACATCCGGTTGACGAGAAGATGTTTGATGACTTCTTGTCGCTTTCTCCTCTGTCACGCATCTCTCCACCGATGACCTGCTCTTCCAATGAGAAGCCAGCACGCAAGATCTTCTGACAACAAATACTCAGGAGACAAAGATTTAAAAAAAAGGAGTTCGGGAACACCACCATCATCACCACCTCCTCAACCACCACCGCCATCATCACCACCTCCTCAACCACCACCACCATCATCACCACCTCCTCAACCACCACCATCATCATCACCACCTCCTCAACCACCACCATCACCACCACCTCCTCAACCACCACCATCATCATCATCACCTCCTCAACCACCACCATCATCATCGCCACCTCCTCAACCACCACCAAAGCCCCAGCAGCTCTCAAAGCAGAAACGTAATTAAAGCACAACAACTCAATACTTAAAATATTTTTAGCCGAGTTCTAAACAAGTCAACAATGGACATTTTCCACATTTGAAAACCTCCGCATGCAGGCATAGTACGTGTGGAACATTATCGAGCAAAGCAATTTAATTAGACGGAAGTCCACTGCTTCTATAGCATTCATTTGCGATGTGTAGCCACACGGTGCAGACTCAAAGCCCAGAGAGAGGGAGAGGGAGGACGTCAGGTTTTGTACAGACTTCTCCACGCATGCGCAAACCGTCTTTTCATTTGTCCTTCCATGGCGGCCACTGAAAATTCAGTATTTCAAATAGTTTAACTGACTGATGACTGATGTCGGCAAGACTACAACCCCGCAGTGGATATAAAGAGAGTGGATTTCAATGCGAATAGGTTCGTGACTTGATGGATCCTTTCTTTTTGTATTTTTTTTTTCGTTGGAATACACGCTGGACAGCTTGTGTGTCTGCGTGTTTTAAGATGCTATCTCGACATCTGTAATTAAAATAGCTTTGAGGCTTTGAAGTAGGTTTTTATTTTGAACAGAACGACTGGGCAAACAAAACGATCGAGATCAAGGTTTGTGAAGCTGGCAACCACGTTCGGCTGTTGACGCATGCGTAGAATACAGGAAGGAAGGACACTAGTATGACGTCACACACATTTGCTTCGTATCCACTTACCCAAACATCATCCATGTAAAAGGAAGATCGGCGTACAGCCAATAGAGGAAAGAAGATCGCGATTTTGAACCGGAAGTTATTTCTTCTTATTGCATGTCAACACGAAAGGCGTTGTGGGTGTGTTTCAGGAAGTTTGTTGAACGGACTGAAGGATGCTTGACAGATGTACGTCACAGTCCCTGGTTTACTAAACGTCACACGAGGTATGCAAATATTAGTGTGACATCTGCGCGTGTTTTTCCAGACAGTTGTGACAGTGTGTGCAAATAAATGTCCAGTGGAATCCAGCTCGCCACTCCCCATCCTAGTCATCCCATTCCCCATCCCCATCCTAGTCAGCAACACAAAGCAGACACAGCAGCGAGAACAATGCGAGCGACAAGAATAAAGGCGGAGTGTAAGAAATGAAATAAAACTCTACTTTCAAAAATAAATAAATAAGATTAAAGGAAATATTTGAAAATTATGCCACAATGCATTAATAAGGTATCTAGAGTTTTGTTTTATCGTTGTATCAGAACCGACACACCCAGTGTCCTGCACGTCAGGGTGAGTGCAGTGTAATGTGTGTATGTGAAAGAGATAAATGGATGAATACTTAATGAATAGCGGGATTAAATCGTAATTTTGTGACAATGGCATACAGAGACCTTTCCTGACTGTCAATAAACCGAGAACACCCGATGACAGCATGATCATCAAAGTGAAGAGCTTGCACGTGGTGTAAACACGTGAGACATGGAAATAAACAACAACCCCAAAATGACAGAAATCGGGGTAAAAGTTAGTGAGGTTATTAAAATGCCCCGTTACCCGATCGCACTCGCGCACACACTCACGTACAGAAAACGCACACACACAAACTCATAGACGCATCCACATGCATACACCCAAAACTTGCGTGCGAATGAAAGTGTGAAAATTCCCCCGGTCCTTTGTTGGAACTGTTACTCCCTTCGCATCATATTTCAACATACACGTGATGTTCGAACCCTCCTTCCTCGCTGCTCCTGCCTCCCGTGCGCTCGGAGAACAAGAAATATCGCGAGAAGATGGATACTCCGCACGCGCGCGTGTCTGCATCTCTATCTGTGTGTTTGTGTGTGTGTGTGGTGTATGTGTGTGTGGTGATGTGTGTGTACGGTCACCTGCTCGCTTGACGTCGTCCCTCCACCGACCGACCTCCACCGACCCACCCGCGCGCGCCACCACGCATCGCCGGAGTCATGCGTTCACACACACGCACGCGCGCGACACACACATCGAACGTGCGACGAGGTCCAACGACGGCGGCGGAAGGAGAAAACAGAACCGAAGTCACGTGTGGGAGGCACAACCCACCCTCCATCTCCTCCATCTCTCTTCCTCCTCCCTCCGACAACCAGCAGCAGATTCGCCCGATGCATGTGACGCGCTGTGCGACCGCCGCGCGGCAAAGCTTGCGAAGTTAGTTCTCGTCTCGGGCGCATCCAGTATTTATGCCCACCTCCACACCTGTCCTATCGATTAACTTCGTGTGGTGATTGGATCCGATAGCGTCGGAAAGGTGATTTCGCAGGTAACTCAGGTTAAGGGGAGAAAATTCAGCAGCGGCGCCAACAGCATTCGCTCCGACAGAGCGGGACGACAGGTAAACTCCGCGCTGATCAGTCGATGCGCTTGACTTGGCACAGTCTTGTCCTTCTGTCTGAAGACGGGGACGTCTGCTGGGCTGTCAGTCTCTTTTGATTTTTGTTCTGTCGAGGAAAGTTGATTCTGGTGTCATTTTAAAACATTTTGTTGGTTGAGGACCGTCATCCGCTGACCTGCAGATCTTTGTGGACGTCTTCATGACAACTTCTTCACACTTCAGTGACTCTGGAATTGCTTCAGTGAACACAGCCTTGTTCTGGTTGTAATACCGTAAGGAACCAGGAAGGATTTTCTGTTTATGTTTCTACTGTCTCACAGGCAGTGTCATTGATCACATGATAGTGTTCCTGACAACGAGGTGGACATTTTGGGCAACCATGGTTTCAGGTGTGCTCCGTTGACAGCAAGGTGTGTTTGTGTGTGTAGCAATGGCCTGGAAGTATGTGAGGTCACTTTTCTCACACCCTGTTGTTACCTGCAGCGTGTTTACACAACAGTTTCTTAAGTGCAACCACCAGTGCAAACTGTGAGAGTACGACGAGAAATGCGAAGCATGCGACAGAAAGTATGGACTGGCATCGTCAGGAGCGACGACCTCGCAGTTTCGTAGGAGGAGTGCTACGCACGTGAGCTTGCCATCTCTTGCCAGTGGATTGAAAGTAAGCCACCCTGTATACAGTCTGTACTATAAATAGATTGAAAGTAAGCCACCCTGTATACAGTCTGTACTATACGTGGATTGAAAGTAAGCCACCCTGTATACAGTCTATATCATGTTTCTCGAACCAGGCAGAGATGTGGTCGGCTCAACGCATCAAGTCTCCGTTTGTCAAACGCTAAAACTTTTCCACTAGATGACACCACCATCGCATCTTGTGATCACTTCCTGACTCAAGACAGCTTATTGCGGCCTGAATGTGACCCGGATGCACTCTTCATTTTCATTAGAAACAGGATACAGAGGACAGACAAGATTGAGATCGTGGATAGACGTTGAATATTTAATTATTTTTTTCGATGGAAGTGCTGTCAGTCTGCTTCCTTTCCATGTAATGTTGGCGATTGAGAAACATGAAGACTTAAGACCTGGCACTGATGTAATTTAAGAACATTACAAGGATGTCTGTAATAAAAACGCAGCTTTCCGAGGAAGGATAGTTCATGCAGTGAATCAAAACATGAGATAATTTCTCTAAAAAATATCTCAAATGACTGGATAAAAATTAATGAAGTAAAAAAATTAATGAAGTCAACAAGGTGAGCCAGGAAGTCCTTTTTAAAACGTGGTGAAAAGTGTTCAGTCTATTCAACAGGTATTTCAGGGTTTGGACACCATGACGGCGCAGACTGTGTTTTCCTATGTGGTCGTCATCGCAGTCAATCTGGGATTCGCACTCGGAGGACGGAAACCTCAGAGAGGGGGATCCCTACCCTCATACCTTCACACCCGGGAGTGGCCTTCACCTTTCAGCTTCCCGGATCCCTTCTCACCATCCTCCCTCTCGGGTGCCCACGCCATTCCATTGCGGGTACGGTCTTCAGGCCCCGGGCCTGGGAACCCCGGAGGTACTGAGCCCGGCGGACACCTGAAAGTGGACGTTGGAGGTGATGTCATCTTCGGTGGTTTGTTTCCGATGCACGAGAAGGGTCCAGAGGGAGAGAACTGCGGCAAGATCAAGAAGGAGAAGGGTATCCAGCGACTGGAGGCCATGCTCTTCGCCGTCGATCTCATCAACCGGAACCCGAATCTGCTTCCGGGACTAACCGTGGGCATGCACATTCTGGACACGTGCAGTTACGACACCTTCGCTCTGGAGCAGTCCATGGACTTCATCAAAGCGCATCTGTCCACCATCGACCTGGAGGACTACAGGTGTGACGACGACCAGTCGCCGTCCTACCACCGCCTCAACCCTGTGGCCGGCGTCATAGGCGCGGCGTCCAGTACGGTATCCATCATGGTCGCCAACATCCTGCGACTGTTCAAGGTTAGTCTGACCTGATGTTTTTCTTTAGGGGAGGACGATACGAACGCGTACACACACACAAACACAAACAACACACACACACAAACACAAACACACACACACACACAAAGAAGTAGGCACAAGGACATTCAGCACACATCACAGGTCGCACATATACAGATGTATACACATGCAAGCGAGGATTTGACATCTGAGAGTTGTACATGTTTGGCAACTTCAGCAATTAAAATGTTAAAAAAATTAATTTTTTTTATTGACTCTGGATTTCATGTTCTCTGTTTACCGCCTTGCGGTCTGCTTAACTGGTTAATCAGAAATCGCTTAAGAAAACTCGGAACTCGCCACAAGACTTTATTGTACCATTGTTGTATGCAAGAAATCTTGTACAGCTTTCGCTAATTTCCAGTTTTGTATCTATCCAACTGATTAATCATTTTACTTGACAAGTGTCACATATTGTCACAAAATAAGGAGAGTGTGTGTGCGTCCGTCCTCTGCTTTCTGTCGTAATGATCAAGTGATGACAATTCTGGACTGACTCGATGAATACATACATTTCGTTTCGGGATGCTAATGATGTGTACAGATTGGCTGAATGGAGGACAAATGAAGTTCCTCAAACGAATTTTCATGCTTATGTTGCTGTACCGTATGTGTGAGGGCTTGCGCGCCACGTGCAGTGTTCCTTGATTGGGAAGGGAAATTTTCCGAAGTAAAGTTCAATTAACTGTAATTCTTTTATTTACAATCTACGACTATACATAGGAATCCTTGGAGGCAAAATAAGCACTTATAAATAACAGGAAGACAAAATAAGCCTGACAAGCACAGGAACGACATGACAAACTTGAGGTTTCTAGTATTGTCGGTGTATTCACTCTCAAAGATACCCGTCGCCAAAATATGAAGACATGTCCAGGTACACACAAAGTGTTTCAAAGGCGACACACCCAATTATACATACATGCTCACTCAGGCACGCACAGAGGACGATATAAAAAGATAAAAAGAAAATATCATCTATCAAAGGAAGAAAATCCTATAGGAACAGTCTGGACTCTCTCATCAAGTGTCACGAGAACGAGCGATGACGAGGCGCTTATTTGCCGTCCCACGTGCACCCTGTAAAAGTCAGGTCTCTGTCTGCTGATCGGTAAACTTCGACGAAAGCAGCTGGGTGTTCTCCCAGTATCGATACCCGAATACGACGCCCGCCATTTTTCTTTTAATGAACACCAGTCTGCGTCTCTCCCTTGTTTTTCTTTTTTTTAAACCCAGGAATATCTATTTTTTTGTTGTTGCTGTCTATAGAATCTTCGACAATCGAAGTCACCATGTCTGATACTGATGTATGGGGGCGCGCGACATCAGGGAGGGTAGGGAGGTTGTGGACATTCTCAGTCTATCTCTCCCTTTTATCCTCCTGTCTCCTCCAGTTGTTCATCCAGCTTTGTTCGCAAGAGACAAACACTGAAATACAAGTTCGTGGTTACAGCTATTGTTTTTTTTTTCATTTATTCTCTCTGACAAACAACTTCCTAATTGATTAATAAGAAATTTTAGCTTTGTTCATCAAATACACAGCTGCTGCTGCTGCTGCTGATGATGATGATACAAGGTTAGAGGTAGAAGCTACTCACCTCACACACACACACACCTATCTAATCTCACACACATACACACTACGTGGATGAAGAAAGCTGCGTGTTCGTGTGAAGTAAATCTTTCTCTCTAGCGGCCAGACTGTCGGACAGATTTATCTCGTTGTCATGTCGTGCGGTTCGAGATTTTGAATGGCAGGACGGAACGGACTCTCCAAGTCTTCCTGAGATTCCGTGAAAGCCGAGATAAAATGGCGGAAACATTGTAAGGACATTTGAAGGATGAAAGTCTGTGACCTGTACAATGAACTTTACAATCCTACAATAAACAATGGAAACGGAGGACAGTTGTTTTCCTCCACCCCCATGAACGCTGATTGTACACTAATTCAGATAATTATCGGTGCCCACCCTAGCTTCGAATGAGAAAATGTCATGTTCTCACCGTAACCTCCAGCTGTAATGATTATGATTTATTTTTATTATTATTTCTGCACGAATTATGCAGGTCTTCAATAAAAGTTGACTCGTTCTGCATGTGAGACTGTGAGAACCATGTCTTCATCATCTAGGGACCCAGACTTGATGTCTGTTGGGTAATTGAGAACGACACACCTGTCAGTGAGTGAACAATGCTCAGTTTACCTGTCTGCTAGGTGTTAGCCATCAAGCTAGTGCTTAGCAGCGAACTTTGCATCTGGACCCCGGTGAAACCACTCATTGAAACGAACGGACCTAACTTGTGAGAAAAATTTGACAAACTGCAAAATTAATATTGAATACGAAACAACGATCATGAAGAAGGGTTGCTGACCCCGTTTCTCGAAAGACTTCGAAGGAATCCAGTGTGAAAAATGAAAAATTTGAAGTGAGAGATTTTGTTCCGTGTAAACTTATGATGGAACTGGAGAGCATGGTCTCCTCGTTTGTCAAAATCAACAGTCCGGCAAGGGATCAGTGAATGATCGACTTGTTTATATTTTACAAAAACTAGAAGTTATGTGCTTCAAATCGTTTGTCTCTTTGTTCCCTTCACGCTCGTCCTCCTTTAAATTTTTTATTTATTTAATATTTTTTGCAATAAGGCCTAAAACTTCCTTCACGCCATATTCACATTGAAAATTTATTATAATGGGTTAAATAATATGTAATAGTTGCTTAAACAGCAGTTTTGTTCACATTTTAAATATCTCTTTATATACGATTAAAACAGTTATGGCAGGCCGGAGGCATTCATTCATTCTATCATTCTGTAAGTCATTCCGCAGGAAGAATTGAAGAAACTGAAGTGTATGAATGAAATGCTAGACATACAGCCTAATAAGTCATTTTTGATCAGTCAACGTGTATCTGTTAAGCAAATTGACAAATTATTTCAGAAATCGCGACAATCCAAACTTTTTATTGTCGCAGCTTTGAGCTGGATTGTTATGAGGCTGTTATCGTGACATCCTGCAGACGGACGTGCTTACCGAATGACTAAGATGTGGCCTTTGAAGTACCCCTGTATTGTACCCATCTTTTTCTCTTTCAAAACATACACACACATGCACATGCGCGAACGTATTATTCCAAATCACGTGACAACATTCTCAGTCACCCCAATGCGCATGTGCAAGCGTGTTGTGTGTGTGTGTGTGTTCGCGCGTGTGTACGTGCGTACCAAAGGATTTATCGAAACGAAAAATCATCCTTTAGTCTTGGACTAACTGTTGACCAACCATCCGCACGGTGGACGCGCGTGAAGACCTTCTGCTGATGCCCCAGTGCTCCTGTGTCCCCGCAGCTCTTGCCCCAATGCCCTGTGCCCCCCTTGCCCTGTCCTGGTGAGGTCAATAGGCTTTGTACGTGCTGCTGCAGCAGCGCCCTCTCGTCACGCGACCTCTCGTGCAGGTAAGTGCGCGGTGGTGGTGTGTCGGCAGGCCCCGCCTTGACTTCAAGCGACCATCTGCACACCGTGTCGCCATCCAGAAGCTCCTCTTTGATCGTGTCCTCACCTGTAAGCGGGTTACAACACACGATCCTGGCGCTATCTTTAGCCCCGGCCAGAGCCTGGATCCCCCTGGCGGCAAACACAGGCGGTGGCGTTACCTGTGACGTCATGGGCGTGGTGTTTACCCAAAAAGGTGACGTATCGACGCTGGTTTCCAAACGCGCCACACCTGTGTTAGGTGACAAAACAGTTAACGGAAGGCTACGACCGTTAAACAGTACAAGTATACTTTACCGACACTTTGATGTTGTTGTTGTTGTTTTTTTTTTGTTTTTTTTTAAAAAGAAGTGTTACTAAAATAATTACCTTTATTTATTAACCTTACGATTGAGGTCAATCCTTTGTCTCATTATTTTTTTTCATGGTCAATTTCTAATTATGACTGGATTTAATTTTACACTGTCTGTGGAAATTAAGTCTTATGGATCTGTCTCTCCTGGGTCTCTTCTTGAATAACATTTTTATATTAGTGTTAAATGGAAGAATAATTTTTGTCTTTATTAAATTTAAAAAATATTAACTACAACCTGATTCATGTGTTTGGACCTATACTTCACGAATATCCATGTTCAACTTTTCAATTAATAAAATAAATGGAGCTTTGCCTTCTTTTGGTGTCAGAGCAGCCACGTGACTATATCGCATTGTCACGCCTCATTTTTGCATGACAAAGAAAAAAAAAAGCCCCACAGACACGAAACGATCTGTATACACACCAGGTGTGGAGAGCTACTATTCAGATTTCTGCACGGCAGGTACCTGAAGCATTCGATCACTCGACATTTCGATCAAAGCACAAGTTTTCAGAAGCGTCTCTTCCATTGACTTGGAGAACGAGCGCCGCCAGGTACGCAGGGATGAAAAGCAGATTTTTCACAGAAATTTCGCCAGATGCGACTCACACCTGTGTTCCGCGAAGCATCGTGTCGTCACTCACGTGACAACCTTTTTTACGCTTCGCCAAAATAAACTAAACTAAAATAAAAAAAGAACACAAAACACTGACAGGAAGATTGAAACAAAATGTTATTTCTTCTCCTGCTGGTTGCTGTTCAATCACAGTTAACCCACCTTACTGTAGTGCTGGAGCTATTTCTTTCTCCCCTTCCTGCCAGTTCTTCTCTCACCTTCACCCCTTCAACCACAATTTTTTTTCTTTTCGCCCAATGAGGGTATTTCGTCAATTATTCAGCGCATGCGCAGTACGCGCTAATTGGCGGTTAAAACGGAAGCAGGGGTTCAGTCTGTTAGACACATCAAAGAGATGGGAGGATGGAGAGATCACTGTGGGGGTACATACTGTCGCAACGATAAATTAAAAAAAAAGTCAGCATAATAGTATTATCTCGTGTTTCGATGGTAAATGACTAAAACCTGATAAGAAGAAAATTGTGGTTGTAAGCGGCAAGAAGAGAAAAGTTTGTGGGGACAAAAAAAAAAAAAAAAAAAAATTCATCGGCATACGATCGACACGTATCAGCATTTTCAGACCAGTCACCTGTGTTTTATCGCCTACATCCCAATATTAAATGGTAGGAATAAAAGTCAGTGAAAACATAAAGTGTCACTGTGATAAAACAGTTACTTACAGTGCAAGCTCCAGCATCTGCCAGGTTGGGAGAAAAGCATCTACAAGAGGCGTGTTGCAACATCACCCATTGATTAGCAAACAGCGGTTGGCGGAGAGAACATTAAAAGTGTAAAAATTAGCACTGTTGTAAATTATCACTTAATAAAGAGCTACAAAGCTGTCACAAAATATTTTTTTAATTACAGGAACGAATCCTCGCAAAAACAGAAAAATGCAGGGTAATGTTTTAATTTACTATTCATATTTTTAAAGCGCCTTTTCCCAGCACCAGCTGAACTCCAGAATGATTTACATACATTCAGGTGCACGAGTGCGGGCGCACACACACACAAACACACACGGAAGAGGGGAATAATAATTTTCATAGCATTAAGAGGAGTCTCCGTATATCATTTGAGTACATTTAAATACATCATACGTTGTGCAATAAGTCAACCGTGAAAGTGACTTTTTCAGACTCAAAATTTCAGAATTTTTTGTGTGGTTCAAATCGCTATTTGTCTATGTCATAAAGGTGAAAATTTAATGGTATAGCTCGAAGTGAACGAATGTAAGCCACGCAATGCCCTCGACCCATTTTTCCAGTTTGCGGACTGCACCAAGAAAACTGTTAAATGCTGACAGGATGTTGCCATAGGACACCGAACTAAACAAAAGACTCTAGTTTTTTTCATAACAGGGTTTTCTACTCATTTGCCAGATGACAAAACAAGCGCAAAACAGCTTAGCATCGTATTTGATGAAAGTAAAGAAAGGTTAACAAGGATGTCGGCCTCAGGTATTTCAAGGTGGTTCATTGTCGTGAAACTTGTGACAGAAGGGAAGGGTGAGTAGTGTTCAGAGAAGCAGTAAATCACCGTAACTTAAGATGTGCCTACTAGGTCTGAAAACTTCACGAACAAGTTTGGTTAAAACAGAGGAGAAATTTATTTTTATTTATTTTATTTATTTATTTATTTTTGGTCTTTTGATGTTGTTGTTGCCCAGTCGGAGCGAGTAACAAGTTACTCGACAACATTTTTAACAAATAGCCAGAATATTGAGAGATACCATTTCCCAGCAAGCAACAAGAAAGAGAAGCCATTAAACTTTCATGACGCTGCGTCAAACTGCCGCTGACGCATGGTGCGCACGGAGCGAGCGTCAGCACGCAGCATGATCACGTGACGTCCTCCCCGGGCATCACACGCAAGCAATGTACATACAGTCATCTTACTGGGGGGCTGTCCTCGGCGCTGACGTCAGAGCAGTTTTAGGACGGTGTATATCGGGCTGATAATGTTGTTGTTGTTGTTGTTGTTGTTGTTGTTGTTATTATTAATCTTGAAGCTGCTCGAGAAACGAGGCAGACTCTACACATAGCACTCCGCCATAGATGTTCGTCCTAAGAAAATACAACCAGCAATGCATGTGCATGTGTGTGTTTGTGTTTGTGTGTGTGTGTGTTTAAAGCCAGACCCGTTCTCATTGTAGTCTTGTGTTGTCCACCATTGAGAGCAGCATTCCTTATTCATGATCTGGTATTGTGAAGAGCGAAAAACTTCACCACCCACGGATTCCGCACCATCATCATTCATGGCGTACGATATTTCGATTTTATTTTTTTTTTACTTTTCTCTCCACCACAATATTAAAAAATATTCAGTTTGATTCCATCTTTATTAAATTTACAAATCCTTGCTTCCTACATCAGGCTTTGTAAGATCAAAACTAATCGGGTTGACCACAACAGAAATTATAAAGCCTTCTCTGGTTTTTCGATGTGATTCATCAGAATTGTCCTGGTTTGTTTACGGCGTCAGGAATGTGCAGATGACTAGGTGAATAATAAGTTTGGAATAAAATTCTCAAACCTTTTTCCTCTCCACCTCCATGCCACTCCCCCCTCACACAACGTGCTACTTCTTTTTTTCTTGTTTGTTTTTTTCTTGTCTGTCTCTCGCGCCTCCATCTTCTCCATTGCAGTCATCCGATGCAGGATCGGTTGCTAATCGCGCTCGTTGCCAAAGTTCCTGCTATCGGGCCTTCGGACTTCGCCAAGAGTTTTCTGCCTTGAATTATGGAGTAATGGAGGTAAACACCACTCGGGTCGAGGTTGGCTGACGTCATCAGTAGAAGTCGGGTGGCTGCGGGTGGGGAAAAAAGAAAAAAGTGTAGCGCCGGTACCGATAAAGCGCGATTGATCTGCCGTGCACTTAGAAAGCCACGTGATCGTTTTCAAGGCGGTGAATTCGCTTTACGCCGTAGGCGTGGGAGAAGTAGATTTGTGTACAGATGGAGATGGTAATGCCTGACTGACAACGCATTAGGGAGTGAGAGAGGGAGAGAGAGAAAGATCTAATCGAGCGAGACAGAGATGAAGCGAGACAAAAGGATAGCAAGTGTTTACTACTGGAATAGAACAAGAGGCAGCTCGGTCACAAAACAGCGGATGGAGAGAAAAAAGAATCGAGGAGTAGCGTTCTGTAGAGGTGTCCAGCGGTTGGAATGAATCCAGTTGCAAGTTCGGCTACCCGGGGTAGACAAAGCATTTCCCAGAGAGGGTTGGTCGATTTGACCGTTTGCCAATTCGACCAGCAGTCATTTCGACCACGGCCACAGTCCTAAGTGGATTCGACCATACAGTCAGCATCTATGGGATAATTCAGCTATGATACATGTGACTACTGATGTCATCTTCTTTATCGTCTTTGACTGACCTTAGCACGTCGGTCTTTTTTTTTTTTTTTTTTTTTTTTATTGACTCGTGTGTAGTCGAGTGGACCGATGATCGGGGTCACATAAGCAGGCGGAACTTGAGAGCAAAACTGACCAGGTCATGTGACATGAAGAGGATTTCTAACTAATTATAACTGATGTTCAGCTTTCGCCAGTTAGTTACCGACGGTGATCAGCATGTACAACACTAGTAAACAATTAATTATTAAAATTTTAAAATCTCCTTCCCGTTCTGCACATTGTTTATTCCCCATTACCGCCTACACTCTCCTCCCAGCAGTCCCAAAACCACTTTCACATAAAGTGTGGTCAACCATGACCAGCATTTTTACCATTATTTTTATAACAAGAATTTATTGGTTTACCCAGGTTTCCATTAGCAGCCCACACCCGTGCAACGTTTCCCTCGCTGTATAATTGAAAACTCTCTCCATGTAAGGTAGCAGTCTGACCGGGTCGTCTTCATGCAACAGTAATCACGAGGAGGATCCCAGGGCAGTCGACTGCACTCTTTGCTGCTGAGGGAGGAGGATGCACTGTGTGTTTGTGTGTTTGTGCGCGTGCGTTCGTGTCTGTGCTTCATTCAGCGCTGGCTGTTTTATTGTCAGTAAATTAACTTCATTTTTTTCTTCTTGTGCTCTTGTTTGAGAATCATTTGCGGATCGGCGTTGCTGAGTAGGCGAGGTACAGGAAAAAAATTGGAGAAAATAAATCAGGTAGAGGGCCGTGTGCACAACATGTCGCTAGGCGATAAACAACTGAATGACATTTTTGTGTGTGTGTGTGCATGGAATCACTGCCAGAGGACGAACAATGATTTTACCATTCTTATTGACACAAACGTACTTCACAACTTTTGTCCTCTCTCTAGCTGTTAGCTTTTAGGTGAAATTCTACCTTGTTTGTTTGTTTGCTTTTGAGAAAAATCAGACTCCTGGGCTCTTGTTACCAGATCATCGAGAGAAATTGAATGCTCTATAGACTTGTATCCATTTCAGTTAGCACAGAGCTAGTACAGACTTAGCACCACGCTCACATTTACTCAGTCGCGCACACAAAACCCAGATAGAAAGAATGTCAGAGAATTTTATTGGTGATTGAAATCACGTGATAAGCGATTATTTTTTTTTTACCTCACCGAGGAATTAATTTCTTAATTATTTGTGTTTATTTTTGTGGATACAAATGTTTTATCAGAGCACACGCTTGACAAGGAATTAGGTACCTGAACAAAGATATCGGGTAGATGCCCATGAGAAGAGGGAAATGGAACTGAGCTGAATAAGAAGAGAGTTAGGGAGAGGAGGGATGGACTGCTTTTAATAAACTGACGTTAATAAACCGGGTGCTAGTGTTTATTTTGCATAATTACAATTAAAGTTCAATATCACGTGCTTTAAGCGACCAATGAGACGAATAAGCCTGACACCCCATTCGCGCTTGTATCGGTGATAAAGTGAAACACGAAATGTATTTCGTCCTTTCGACAGATGGGTAGTGAGGTAGCGAGGGACACACACAGAGGATAGGAATGAAAGAAGAAAGGAGACAGGGAGAGTGACAGCTGGAGGAGTCGCTTGTAACTCACTCTGATCTTACGCACTGACAGGGGCTGGCCTGAGCCAGACTTAGCACGGAAATGGCTGGCACAGCAATGGGGTCTACTGCGCATGCGCCGTGTGCACGCCATCCTAGACACAGCTAACACCTCACACCGTAATACGTCACCTCGCATTCCCGACAGCGACTCCGCAGCCTCCGCTGAGAGTTCTCGCAAGATTGTATCTTTTGCCTGCAAATCTCGCGACTTCCATCACCTCCATCCTCCGAGGACAGAAAATCCTTGTCAAGGCTTAGCATGTGTCTGGTCGTCCCTCGCAAACAAAGCAGACGGCGGGCATAGGGTTGGTCGGTTTAGCAAACAAACGGTCTTTCAAATTCACCACTTAGGTAATCCGAATAAATGAAAATCGATGAATTCTCACTTTCTGTCTGTGTGTGTGTTCATCCGTGCATGCGTGTGAGTATTTGAACGAAAGAGAGAGAGTAGGATCTGGTTCCTGTCGTGACGACCAAGTGAACACAAATGGCGCCCGCCTGTAAAAAAAATAAAAAACTCGGTAAATACGAATTTTTCATTTCGGGATGCCGATGATCTGTACAGGTTGACTGAACGGAGATGAAGGACAAACAAAGTTTCCCAAGTAAATCTCCCATGCGGCTTTCCATGAGGAGATTGTCAGGTTCCTTGAAAGAATCTTTCGTTTTTCTTTCCCATCACGAAGAAATGTAATCATTCTCCCTTGAAACGATCTGTGCAGAGGGAAATGCACATGTTCCGTTATGTATCATTCTGTCTTCTGTGCTATATATATATTTATTGTGTCTGTCTCAATATTATTTCGGTAACATATACAGCTGGCTTCCTTTTGATTATGACAGATTATTACTACATCGATGAGCACTTCTCTGAACCAGCTAAGGAATTTAAAAAAAAACCTTTACCTCCAAAAATAAACTCGATAAAATCAATCAATTTTTTTTCTTTCCCATACACCTTCACCCTCCTCCTATCCTTACAAACGTTAAAGGAAGAAACATCACTAAACCACAGATATTGAAAGGAAACAATAAAATCTGTGAAAAATGACGATATTGAAGGAAAACGGAAGCCAACTATGAAATCAAAATTTCATATCGGTCTCCAAGCATCATCAGCACCACACCCTCTGCTCATCACCCTCACAAAACGAGGAAATATAATTACATCAGACACATTCTCTTTCTAGATCACTCTTTATGTTTCCCCCCTTTTGAAACGGGTGTGAAATGGGCTTTAAAGACATAAAAAGTTGGAACTGTGGCTGCTGATGAAATGAGAAGAGATTGTTTAACACCTGAACAGCTTCCAAGTCCCTTCTCTCACATCCTGTCAGCCCCTGTCAGCCCCTGTCAGTAGAAGAAGCAAGGTACTGTTGTTGCTCATCTCCTTCATCGCTGCTCAGTGAAGCGTGGTCGGATAACTGCTTTCCAAGAAAATAGTCCTTCATCTCCCAAGATACTGTCGTGAGCAAACAATGCCTGTAAATTTAATAAATCTACTGACAAAATATAATAAGTAGTTATGACCTCATCATGGTAGACTTTTCTCCTGATCGTTTCCATCCCAGCTTCGATAATGCGACTGATGAAGAAATATTATATTTTTTTCTCTCTCTCTATCTCGGTCTCACACACGTCTTTCATCTCCATCCAATTTCTTTCTTTCTTTCATCTATTTCTTCCCACAACATCTTTTATCGCTTCCCAGACGATGTAAAAACATCTTTATTCTGTTAGTTCATGAAACTCCACACCTTTTAATCTTCGGTTCAACACAATCAAGAAAAAGTTAATAGCGTTGGGAGAGACACAAACTCATTCGATTATTTCTGTTTCATTGTTTTCCCGAAAAGTGTAGAGCTAAACTTAGTAACAATTCGACTCAAACACTGGAAGCAAACGTTGGTATCATTTTTATTTTTGCACCGAGATGAAAAGCGAATCGTTATTAACGTATGTCGTTTTGCGGAAAGGTCTTCGGTGCACGGAGGTTCTGGGAGAAAAAAGAGAAATACTGAAATTCTTCCGAGTCTGATTGATAGAATGCTTTAGTTTGCTCTTTTTTTCCTCCCGATGGAGGTTATCTCTGTAAATGTCTGCCTTTCTGTCCTTCCGACCGTTACGATTTGCTGGTGACGTCACGTAGAGACTGCCGGAGGATCTGAATGCCATGACATACTCTGAGGCGTTTGTATATCAAAGACTTCTTCGATAACTTGGCAGAGTGTAAACTCTCGCATTTGCTGGGGTATCGCAGTGTTATTCAGACAATTGATATTTCTGGAACGTAAGACACAGGCAGTATCGACGGTAAAGATATATTTTGGCAAAGGTAACCGGGGTGGAGAATGGTTGCACTCGAGTCCAACCCGCCTTCCAACCTGTTTTCGTCTGAAAGTTGAGGATGCGAGGGGGCAAGAATAAAAGAAAGAACAGTGGGGACAAACGGGAAGACGTGGACTAACCTCATGACACACACACAACACACACATATATTTTGAATGAGACCTGTTGCATCCATCCTGTCCAGCAAAGCGACTGGTTTGTCTATCAAGACCGTTCAAGTAGAGCGCCTTTCATGTGAGTGGTTCAGCGTCTAGACAAATCGATTCCACCTATCACGTGGTTCGTCATCAAACTTCTCCGAAAACTTCTGGCTGCTCTGAATCATCAAGTCCACAGAACAGTTTGTTTGTTGTTGTTAAAAACAGAGAGCACAAAGGGAGCTTAAGTACATTCGACAAGTGTGTACCTAAAGTCCGGGGTCATTATTACGTGGCTATAAATGTTTGCCTGGACTGGATTTACGGCGTACGTGACGAAAACGTAACTGTGAACGCGCCCAACGATCTGTTAAAGCACGTGGCAACCCACCTGGCGCTCTTTGCTCACTTGATACCGCACACGCAGGTGTGTTAGTGTGTGAGAAACGAGTAAGAAAAAAGAAAAAAAGAATAAACCATAATAGAAGAGAGGGAAGGACGTAAAAGGGGGGAAACAGGGGAGGAAACAAGAAGATATTTACGAAATGGTAGGGGGAGAGAGAGAGAAACCACGCAAGTACATTTTTCTCTTTTGCACTGTGATGTTGTTGGATTGGCTGGAAGCAAGGGTTTCTGGCAGGGAATAGGGGAGGTGCTCACATAACCTCGGCGGTCATGTCGTCTTTATAACTTTCTTATTGTGCCACCGCGGCCTGGCGTTCCGCATTTATTCCCCCTTGGCAGGCTCTCGGCGTTTTATATTTATTTACTTGCTTTCATGCGCCGCGGCATCCAACGACCTTGCTTAATCCCTTTTTGTGCGTCGGAGAAAAGGACCGGAGGAACATGGCTCGCTTGGCTATTGAGCAGGCTTTCCACCTTAATAGGAAAGTCTCCTCCTTGACGCAATGCCGCCTGGCCCGGTCCAATAAAGGGCCGTGGCCCGGCAAGACCAGGCTACCTTCAGGCTTTTTTTTTGAGTCCGGTCCTCGTGAATCACAAGGTGATAAAGTCATTGAATCCAGGGGCCAGGTGTACGGGCTTGTCGGGAAGACCGTGGACCGTGAATAAACTGGATTACTGGCCAACGTTTAGCTTCCGGTAAGATGGTAAGCTGTCAGGTTTCGGCTAGCCAAGGTCCTAAACCACAGCAAGTCGACAATGGATCTTAATGTCAACAGTAAACTTTATTTTTTGGTCAAAAGTCGTAGTATTCCCCAACCTGACCCTTACAGCTAATTAACTTAAAACATAGCAAATCAACCTTCGTCGACATGAAAACTTGAATCATTTGCTCTTCTTGTTTCTGTCGATAGCGAAGCAAGACTCTCGTTTACTATGGTCTTCTTTTATCACTTAGCGATGAAAATTTGTCTGTAATCAGTCCACCCTGTAGACATTAGCTTGGTGGTCAAAGAAAGCAGAGCTATTTCAAAATCAAGTCCCGAGGCACGAACGGTGACAGATCATTGAAGGTAGCAGCAAGTATTTCCAGTCACCCACCTTAATAAAAGGTTATTTGACCGGTAACGATGACACAGAAGACGAAAACCTTTCAACATATAGAGAAAATAAAGGGACGAGAACCTATGTACCACGGGGATTTATGGATAAATATCTATTTTCATTCTCTCTCTTCCCCACACCGTCCCTATCCGGAAGTCCCAAGCAGGCCACGTGCTTGGCAAGGGGCCACACGCACGCATGTGCAGTGACAAATTTATCTTGTAACGAAATTCACATTGTCATGAATTCAATAGAATTTTGAAAAATCAAATTCGGACAAAATGTGCGTATTTACAGCTCCCATTCCATCTCCCCCGAGCAGCGAGAGACAAGTCTCAGGACATGCTGCGTAAACAACACAGACGTGGCTGGTCCCTGGCATCACAAACCTAAGTCATTCCTAAGCCCGGAGCCCGGATGTAAATTAGGATTCAGGGCCCGTGTGCACAGCCGAGCAGCTAAGGCGATGATATGAGCCCCTTATCGCTCACCTAAACTATTCATATTTGAGAAGGAATTTAGCTTTAGCAGCCTGCTGGTATGACTGTACTCACAGCTCCTGAGTTTTACTTCTCATGATGCAAGTGTGTGATAAGTGTGAAAACCATCAGCAGCAACAAGGTGTTCAAAGGGAAATGCGGCCGTAAACTATAATAATAATAATAATAATAATAATAATAATAATAATAATAATAATATAATAATAATAATAATAATAATAATAATAATAATAATAATAATAATAATGGCTGTGAATGGAATTCTTTTTGAGAATGTTACTGCCATTCAAGGTATGACTTAAAGCTGAACTTAAAGTTCTTAAAGACTTAAAGTTTTCGGTTCCACCAGCCCTACAGAAAGCAGATGAAAAGCTTATTTAACTCCATTTTAGGATTTAACATGATCAAGTATACACACCTGCAGGAAGGACGTTTGAAACTGAAAATCTTCAGGAAATATTATTTGTTACAGAATTACAGGATGAACAGCGCTCACGAACATTTGTTTTTGTTATTTTAGACAAGGAAGCAATTCAAGATATGTCATCTGCTAAACTTAATGAGTTTCTTTTTTTTTTCTTTCTTTATTGTCCTGAAATAAACTTGTATTGTTGGAACATGGGCGGCAGGCGCACCGGTTAACCCACGTTTAGACCACAATCATGGACCTTATAAAATCTGTGGTTGCTATAGTTATGGAGATAGGTGAAGTAGTAACTTGTCACTACAATGAAAGTTTTGTGGAGGTTTTTGTAGTTCGGGGGAGGACCAGAGTGCTTGGCGAGCAGCTGCTTGGTGTAAGGACTATAAACCAATGTTTATTCGCTAGCGGTCCGCACGGGCTCTTATAGACGATACCTTCAATTAAGCCGCCATGGCATGTCGGGTATTTTTTTTATCACGATGTATTTCTGGGAATCATACTAAATGACCTGACGGCTCATTTTTATGACTAGCCATTGCGACCTGTGCCTAACTGCAGCAAAGTTGTTTAACAAAAATCTCTCACCTACTTGGAGTGGCAGTATCAGAGTTCTTCGCTTCTTCCTGCCTGAAGCTTGCTTTGCGAAATTTCAGGATCTGGAGTATAATTTATAGAGTACAATTTTTTCTATTTGTTTCAGAAAACATTTTTGTAGCTGTCGAGTGCATCTGTAAACAAACATCAGTATTTGTGATTGAGTTCTTCTTTGAGTTTGATTTTTGCTGTATCATGAAACAGCAGGGCGCCTTCTTCAGCAATTTTTGGTAAGATGGCGGATCTGACTCAAAACATTTCGTTTTCCAAGGCTTCTTTATAAAAGCTGGAAAAAAAGAAGGTATATATTGTACAAAAAAAATTTTATACGATTTTTAATGGTTTATATTCTTTTGTGTTGTATTGCCTTAGCTTTGTTGATATTTTAGTGAAAACTGTTGTCTCATCGAAGCGTTTCTGGCAAAAAGTATTGTTTTCCTAAACTAGTTTACTTGTATTACTAAAACTTATAATATAATTAAAGACATCTTAAATTTGTTTGACCATTTAATGGCCACTAGATAAATAAAAATACTTTAGCTCAATTATTAATATTTATTAATTAAAGAAAAAAAAGTAAATTATCTTGACAATGCATCTCAAGGTTGACAGAAACCTACGGTTAGAGAGTAAGTAGTCAACATCAACCACGAGTGTTAAACATCAACACAAAGATAGACAGAAAACGAAACCTAACAGCAGCAATCAACTGAAAAAAAAGGCAAAAAAAAAAAAAATGGGATTGATTTTCATTTTTACATGATTGGCTTTCTAGACACATGATTCATTATACATACGGGTCATTAACTGTTATTTCTATTACCCTGAAAACAAAAACGCAAGACCACCAGTCACACGCCACTGGATTTTTTCTCGTTAGAAGTCACCTCGACCTTAAAAAAAAACCAAAAAAAAAACAACAAAAAAATAATGCGAAAGGATTATGTGAGAATTATGTTCAAAGTAATTACTTCCATGTAAATGTCACACATGCATCGCGTGCACTCCACGGTGCAGCAAGAACTCGTGGTGCGCATGCAGCAAGCACTGGCAGACTCTCAGGTTAGAAGTGCACTGTTCACAAGGATGATGGACCCTGTCTCTGTCCTGACATGCGGCATCACACGTGCAAGCCGCCGCGTGCGGTCTGCTGACGTCATCACTGGGCTTTGCACGGCGAATGGAAGCAGCTTCCCTCCTCTCCATCCTCTCCCTCCTCTCTCTCTCTTCTCCCCTTGCGTCCTCCCCCACAACACCCACCCAGTCCAGTTACCCGGTCTCTGAGGTCAACCCCTCTTCAAAAAAAAAAGTAGCGGCCATTTTTTTATACACTCTTAATCATTCACCAGCATATCCCTCGGCTATCTTTAAGGACTAATGGGATGCAACTTTTTTTTTTTTTTGTAATGACCGAAAAAGTTGAGCGCCAGATACTATTTCCCTACCGCTGGGTGAATACTCGTCTTACTTTCTCAAGATATCCGTTGCAAAAAAATCACCAGACTCAGAGAGAGGCTAAAAGCGTGACGATGTGCGTGATTAAGATATATTTTCAGCTCTTCTAGTAGATGAATGGTTCACGAACTTAGAGCATGCATGCACCCTTGGGGTATGTTTTGTTGACCTCTTTATACTTGTGAGGATGTTTGTCTCTAGAACAGAAATGGGGGAGAGGGTATAGTGATTTCACCGAGCTTTACACAGTCATTAGGAAAAAAATGTGCACCCATTAGTCCTTTTATAACAGAGTGAAACTAATTCTGACACAGCATTAGTCATACTTTGAATATGTGTGTGTGGGAGAGAGAGAAGACTTGTTTCTGAATCGTTTAAATGGTTCACTGATGTCTGTAATGAGGTTTAAATCTTGTATAAGTGCAGTGACGTCACATAAATATTTATACGAAGAGTTTATCACATTTTGACACGTGCACTCTTTTTAATTCATATTTTCCTAAATCATAAATGACTGAAAACAAAGTTATGTCCGCAGTGTTCCGCCATGTTCAGGATATACAATCTCACTCACGTCTCCTACGCCAAGAAAGTTGAGACTTACTGAAAGATACTAAATTTGAAAAAAGTTCAGATGTCACGAATGGTTGCTCCCCAAACCATTTGTTTCCTATGATCTTTGCACAAAAATTTCCCAAAACTTAGTTAAACATTTGTTGACATTTTCTCTTCACTGACTCTTCCATCAAGTTACTATGCACTAGATTTTTTGAAATCTCGGTCTGTGAAAAAATAACTTTCGTTTAGTTTTCAACGGAATTCAGAAAGTGACCGGAACCTGCTCAGATGTTACCGACATCTCATTTATTTCTCCAGCAAGAAAAACTACGACCGTTTTCCTTCTTCTACCCGAAACTTTGTTTACGCCATACCGTTACGTCATTTTGAGGCTCATCAGCTGCGCTGATTGGATGACTTGCCTAGAAAGGCTTTTCGTGTTCTTCACGCCAGAGAGTGACAAAGCTCGTATAGCCGGCTTGCTAGTTGGCCAAAGGGAAGGGTGTAGGGGTTCTTTTCCCTTGATTTACTCTAACACAAGTAGTTAGTCCATGAAGTTATCCCGATTCCTGCTTCTGCGGCATTCAGGAACAGGTTACACAGGCTGACAAGCCACAATATCACGAGTAGCCTCCCCTCCAGTGACCACAAGGACGCCATTCCAGTTTCAGTTTCTGCTTCAAATTTTACAGGCTGCTGTGTTGGGAGGAATAAAATGATGGAATTCCTGATTGCGTCAACAAGAGCAGTGAAAAGGATATTAAAGCAGGAGGCACGACAGATGAATAGGCGTCACGTGGGTTAAAAAAGACGCCATGGCCCCTAGTTTGCCGCCAGGAGGAGTTAACTTGATAAACAGAAATTGGTCTTTAGAGGCAAAGATTGTCTCCTGCCAAGAAAAGGACAAAATTTAACAAGTAATTTCTTACAATATAATTAGCAAAGTGTCACCCTTCGAACGAACTGTTTTTTAAGGATGAATAAAAGAGCAATATAAATTAGCTTCCTATAATGCAATCATACTCGTCAAGCGCGCTGGACCTTATTACTACAAAAATTGGACTTGAATTAATATATTGTCCTTTTTGTCACCACCATTTTGCAATAAACGTTTGGTGGTGCACAGTTTCCTTCTTAGTTTTCTTCTTTTTTTTTGCTGGATGTTATTTATCATTTGTGACTGATTGATGCCAACGAGTCTTCGTCGTTGCTTCCCTGTTCGAGGATGAAGTTGTGCTGAAAATATTGATTTTGAAATATATTGATCATTATTCTAATGAGGCTAAGATTTGTTCCTTCGCATGAACGGATTGATAGGAAAACTTTTATGTCTAGTCGCGAGGCACCTGATTGATGCGTGGAAAGCCGGTGAGTAATTAGGCATCTGATGTAGGGAAGGTCTGAGACTGTTGATGAATGTAAACATGACTTTTGTGTTGATGCCCCACCCCCCAAAATTGAGAAGGCAAGCAAGCAAACAAATAAACAAACAGACACAAACAAAAACAAAAAACCCAATCATTTTACCAACATAAAAAGCAAACAAAAAAACCCAACAACAAATAAACAAACTAACAGACACACAAACAAAAACAAAAAACCCAATCACTTTACCATCATAAAAAATTAAAAACCAAATAAAAGCAACAGCAAAACAAAAGTACCAAAAGCAACAATAAAACAAAGATAACAAAAGCAAACCAATAAAAAAAAAAAAAAAAAGCCTGAAGACGTTATGCCACATACAGACATGGACTTATTTCCCTTTATTATCATTATCGGAACCCCTTTCCTCTTTCTATTAAACTGTTTGCAATTCACTAAAGCATCTTAGCTTGGGGTGCACTTGAAAAATGTCTTTCGTTCATATAACCCCAGACTCTAATGTCTGATGTTCGAATGGCATTTCTCGGTTGCCTAACTATTCTAATCTGCTGAAGTCGATTCTGGACATCTATTTTATAATACAACCTTTTATATTCATGTTTACGACATGCTGCTATACTGTCACATGGGCAGTGAGGGAGCTTCCATAAAAATGTGAGCAGCGCTTGGTTACATAGATAAATTATTTAATTATGATTTAACCTTTCTAGGAGACTTGGACTTGACGTTCAATGCAACAAATGTGTCAAGGAAAAAGCGAGTGTTTAAGTGCTTCATGGTTTGTATTTTCCCAACAACCTACCAGTGAAGGACAAGAATAGTTTGAACCTGGAATGGACGGCCCACAGGGATCTTCAGATTCTCTGTAACTGGCAAGCATTGTCAGAAGTCGCCAAGTTCTAGGGGATGTTAGGCATGTCCTCTCGAGAGAGCTCCTTCACCTACCATTAGGCCACCAATTCTATGTGCCTGCTTGCATGATCAGCTTCTATGTGCCTGCTTGCATGACCAGCAGTTTGAGACTGTCCTTTGTTGTGTAGCTGCATGACTTCTGAACGCTGGCTTGTGTCAATGAATTGTGATTATATCCTGGTCTTGTGGTGGTCATGAATCTGTGATGGTATTGTTGACATTGTTCTGTTTGGTTCTTGGCTGTTTCTTAATAAAGTTGCTTCCTACATGCTTTCTACGATAGATAAAGGTCTATCGTATTGTAAATTAAATACTCATGCCTACCGTTTGGCTGAACCTATTCAATTAAACAGTTATCAAATTATTACATAATACTTCATTAAATTTCGCCAACGGGTGAATATAAAATTGTATCAAAACTGTTTATTCTGCACATTCTCGATATCACAACTTTCCAAGACTATATTTATGCTAAAAACTCGTTTAGAGGAATGGTATAAGTTTGAGTTGATAATGCTGCTTTCCTCTTTCCTCAAGTACAATATTGTTTTAGTATTCTTCCATTACAAAGTGCGTTGGTCTCCCCAGTCTTACAGTAGCAGTAAACACAACTTACCGCCTTACTGTAGGCTACAGCTGTCCCACAGCAGGTCAAGGAAGGGTCGATGCCTGTCAGTTCCCGCTGCACAGCTGCCTGATCACAGCTCATACCGGGTGTCCATCAAGGGATTGTACGCAGACAGATGTGGGTAGGTTACAGTAGACAAGTCCGCGACGTCCTCTTGGGGAAGAAGAGAGGGAGTGGATTGTGGGGGATCAGAGCAGGACACTCGTCTGGGGGACCTAAATCTTCCTCGTGCGAGCTAGCATGCACTCCGAGTAGAGTTGCCTCTCCTGAGAAGAAGGTAAAATAATTGTGTTGACGCAATATCACGAGAAGACATGCGGAATACTTGCGGCAAGGGTAGTGGATAAAAGCTCTGCAATTAAAACTTATGGCAGAGTTCTCGGGAGTTCCTCCATCTGGTACTGGTGACCTGACGCATGCGCAAATGCACTCGGAAATCAAAGTCTGATTGGCTTGAAACACTGATATACACTGGAGACTTTCAAGCAAGAAGAGGAAGAAGAAAGAAGCCAAGAATAGGAGAGAGAGATATGGGCGACAACCGAAAGGTCATTCATTTTTTATTTACATGTCCATATAACGAAGATTTTTGTTGTTTTGTTGGTTTTTTGTTATTCAAGTGTACATAAACACCAATGTTCACATACTTGTACATATGTACACTTACTAAACTTTATGAACACAATTTGTAGAAAAGTCTGTTGACACCAAGAGTCACACTTCAAAGGATGATGATTTACTACACGACCAAAAAAAAAAAAAAAAGCTAAGCTGAAAGAAAACGAAAAGAAAAAGAAAGAAAATGCCCAACTTTGTGATGTGTCCTGAAGAAAAAAAAATGTGACCGGTAAATGGAAAGGACCAGTTCAGCTATTAATTCTCGCTTATTCGTTTTTATAATCTCTAGAGTCTTTTGAACAAGTTTCTCTTGATAATTCATTTTTCAAATGATGAATTTGACAGAGCGAGGAACCCTGTCATTTGAAGTTTTTCGTTATCTCAATGAGAAATAAATATTAAAATTACGCAGAGTTATCGAAGGATCTTAAGAAGTAGACATTGTCCAAACTTGTTCTTCTTCCATCGATAGATGGATGATGGAACAGCAAAGCAGATAAGAAGACTTTTGAAGAAATTGAATAAAAAAAAAAGAAAATCAGATCGGAATGCAAGATGGAAACTGTGTTTTATCATGTTACCTTGTGTGCTGGGCGTGAAATAGGATTTCACTGGCTCCTAAAATGACTTCCTCACACGCCATGCTGTTTTAAGGCGTCACGTGGAATGAAAAGTCGGGGAGTCGGCCATCCAAGGAATTCCTACTCTTTCCTTCCAGATGTACTGATAGGCTGGAAGAATGGTTCCTAATAGCTTCCAGGCTTGTTTTCCACCCATGGTGCACTCACATGTGTCTGTAATACGCACGCAAGCACGAGCTTACACGCACACTCTCTGCACATCGCCAGCAGTCGTCGATGTCTTATCATTAGCAGAGTTAACAATATGGCCGCTGAAATCTTCTTTATAAGATGATAACTTCGGAGGTAAGTATTGCTATTTTTGGGGCTATATAGAGAAAAGTTGCCTCGGGGCAGCTAACCCTGTTCGAAGTAGTATGGCGCACGAGTTTGTTTTAAAATATTCAGTTTTAATAGTGTTGGAAGCGGCCACAAATGGGAAACAGGTCGGAGAAAATCCGCTCTTTACCACTCCTCTACCTTTCCTCTGCGAGACAGACATCACAGCAGAGATAAAGAACACAAGTCAGGCAAAACAAATACCGGAAGTAGTATGACGCGAAAACGATGCGCATGCGCAAACTCGTTTGTTCTGGGATCTTCCTGAATCAGACCACACTGGGCCTGTAGGCCGGAACTGCTGCCACGCGCATGTGTCGTAACGTATCCAACTAGTTAAAAAAAGTGCTGCGGATCAATACTCACGAGGCAACTGGCGGGGTTCCACTTCCGGGTCATCTTGACCGCCATTATTCTTCCGACACGAAACAAACCATCAGCTTATGCAGTCCGGTAATTTGATGAGTTTTTTTTTTTTAAAGAGAGCGAAAACAAATAAAATTATGTCGCGTGCATGCCTGGCTAGAAAATGTACGCAAAGGTCAGAGGTGAAGGCAAGTTAGCGCGAGGAGACGCCAGTCTCAAGAGAAGGAGATTAGCTGTCAGTTAGGAAGGACAATGCTCCTCTAACTAACAGGATAATGTCAACCATCAAAGAAAGCTGGTCAGACGACAGCAGATTCCACTCATTCCATCCGCGCCATGTTTAAGTGAAAAATATGCAAAAGTATTTACATACGAATCGTACAAGCCGGGGTTGGAGTACGAGGTAGAATACAAAGAGGAAGGAAAACAGCGATTGGTGTGAAAAAGGAAATAATGTAAAAGAATAGGACTCCGCAATGTCTGGCAAGAAATCTCTTGTTTGCATATTGCGGGTGATACAATCTACCCAACCAATTCTTTGATACCCGTCGGTGGTCCTCAGTGGGCTTTCTGGCCCCGGCCCTGATCTGTGGGAAAGAAAGATGAGGATGGGTGGTTGAGAGGGATCGTGCCTACTTCCTGTTTGTTTCGCAGTTGCCGACATTTTTTCCCTTGAGATTTCAAAGGAAATTTCTTGGTTAACTGAAGTAGTGAGTTTTCATTAGCACAGATTCAGCTGGCTAGGTCAGCTATCTGCGGGAATAAAACAGGCAGAGGACTCACTTTTAATGTCTCATGAAAATGCAGGAACTGGTGGCAAGAACCTTTTGCTCGCTGAGCAGGTTAACAGGACTTTACCTGGTATTCGTCCGCAAACAGATTTGAGAATCCCTGGCCGCCATCCGCCATCTGCCATCTACGAAAGCTGATCTTAAAGGTCTGATGCGATGCAGGTTTTGTTTTGTTGAAAGGACAAGGGGTGGTTCGCTACAAAATACTGTTTCGACGAAATCTGAGGGAATAATAATTTATCTCCTTTGTTCTCAAATACATGCCCACAAACATCAAAAAGCAGTCAAAGATGTTCAAAATGTCCAGACACCAGAAATGTACATGGATGTGTCTACGTTGTCAAGGATACAACCAATGGAAGAGCTTCTGCAATATAAATACGCTTGTTCTTGAACGTTTATGACATCACAGGCTTGATTTATTTCTTGTAATGTTATCTCGAGAACTGAGGAGATGCTTTTCACCCAGATTGTACAAAGTAGTTTTTTTGTACCAGGCTGAGTCCAGCGGAAAAAAAAGATTGCGCCCCATCTAAACCTTTAACCCGTTGCCGGAAAATCCAATTTTCGCTGCGATTGTCTGTCATCGTGAAAAGGTTTTTCTTTTCCGATGCCACGACACCTCGCAATTGTGGTGATCACCACCGTGTCTAAGAGGTGTCTGACAGAAGCGAAACTCCGGCTTCTTGCTGGAGAGGGAAGCTTTGGAGTGGTCCGTCTGTGTCCGCCATCGCCGTTGACCAGATGCTGACCGGAAGTCGACCTACCGACCGACCGACCGACCAGTCTGTTGTTAGTGTCATCCTTGAGTTTACCCAAGCCCGTGACGAAGGGTGTGTGGATGAGTTGTTCGATGTGTGTGCAAGCTGGGGTTGACTAACAGGTGTTAACAATGTTTGCTGGAGGTTGAACGATGCTTGCTAGAAAAAGAGAAAGAAAGAAATAAAAACTAGATAATTTGATGTGTGTGGGAAGGGGAAGGTAAGAAGCTTTGAAATGAACTTCTCAGACCTTTCACGACAAGAAAGTCGCTTATTAATATTTTATCCAACGTGATTAGCCTGCTAGAACATTCTGCACAAAACTTTCTGTTTTCTTCCTCTCAGCTTAGCTTCCTCTCAGTTGGTTATCGGTCTACACTGCATCCTCCGTTACCATAGCAGCATTGTTCAAGACGCTGCTAAAGACTTCGCAAATCTTTTAAGTGAAATAGGGGAAGATTTGTTGCCTGGTAACGAAATACATCAGGGAAGGAGAGAAAAAAGGATGTGGGAGGTGAGGAGAGAGAGACAGAGAGAGAGATGGGTTCAGGGGGACAGACAAAGAATTTGTTCTCAGGCGAAACCGCCCAGTGGACCCAACTGTACAGATTTAGGTGACGCATTTCAAACAGCCAGGCACTCTGGGGACTGCGATGCTCCGTGACTGGCAGAAAGAAAGAAGAAGTTTTCCAAGACAAGAGACCATAAAATCCCACGATTCACTAACTCCAGCCACAAGACGTGTTTGAACGTAATCAGATCGGTGCGGTCCCGTTATCCAGTCGTCACATTGCGCAGATCCTCCCTCCCCTCCCTACCCTCCCATAGGACTGGTCTCGACTGGACGTCCCCCCTCTCCTCTCTCCCTCCTTCCCTAGAGAAGCCTGCTTCCTCCTGTGATGCTGACAAGGGGGTGCGTGCACAGGAGTAAAACATTCTCGAGCTGACATCTTTCCGCCACCCTGTAGACAGTTCAGTTACGAGTTGCGAGGAGAACGCGGTTCGCTCTCCTTGGGGCGAAGTACTTCATCCTTTTCTTCGTCCTCTCCGTCGTGGGTCCGTTACTTAAAATAGTGTTCTTCTGTAACACTCCAGAGACGTGGACGTAACGATTTTTGTTAGACAGATCGGTTGCTAAGGGGTAAAGTATATCCACGAACTTGTATTACTGGACCGCTGACAGACGATTTTTTTCCAGTTAACTACTAAAACGAGGCATGAGACTACAAAGCTTCCGGTTTAGTTACATTCATTGTTTAGGCTCGCCGAGACTAACAGCGGAGAACTTCGCAAGAGGCTAAGCCTTGGTCTTGGCAGATCCACCTACACATCCATGATAAATCAAAACTGTATTTTCAATGACAAAATATTTAATCTCTTTTATAAGCATCCCAAAGACAATGCAGTATTTTGAACACTACTTCAAAGACAAAAGATCAGGAAAAAGTTACATTTTTTGTTGGATGAGAAGTTATGGATAAAAATTTCTTGTTGAAAAACTCTTAATGTTAAAATTGCAAGGAACATAGTGTTAAGCAGTTTAATAGCTAAATGAAAAAACGAATTAATAACGAAAAATGAAAACAGGCCAAAAAAAAGTATTGAGAACGAAGGGAAGTATGTAAAATGTTTCGGCTTACATGAAAAAAAAAACCTAAGCGGATAAAGAAGGTGACTGGGCCTGTAAAATGTGGCATGAAATATTTTGTTTTAAACGCAGAGTGAACAGAGCAAGAAGCATAAGATCCTTGAGAAATAAAGACATGAAGAAGAAGGGAATTAAAATACAAACTGAAGAGTAGGAAAGACACCCGAAAATCTGCAGAATTCAACAGATTTCAGAAATGAGAGAAAGCGGCACTGAACGGGCGTAGAAAGAAGCGCGACAAAGGTTTAGGATAAAAAGAAAGTTCTGTGCAAAACTAGAGACAGATCTCAGATCGAAGACGGCTGACAAGAGAGGGGAAAAAATTGGAAGAAGATGAAGCAGCAGGCGGACGAGAAGAAAGAAAGAAAGAAAGAAAGAAAGAAAGAAAGAAAGAAAGAAAGAAGTGTTATTGACACAAGCGCATGCACGCGCGCTTACATGCACCCAGTGACCTCCATCCCCCCGACACAAGTGTACGAACATGCATGAAAGGTTTTTTTTTATTTGTGTAGAAAGGAGTGGAAGAGAATGAGAAGAAAGGAAGAAGTGATTGGTTGGAGAGGTCAGGAGGCAGCTGCTAAAATATTAAAACACGGCTTGGAGGTCAAGCGTCCTCTCGCAGGTTGAGCGATCACGTGACCTGGTGCTGACATCACGATTGTACTTTTCAGGCGAGGAGAGTGGGTGCTGGCATGGAGTCTGTAGGACAAGTGTCTGCTGGTTAGGGGGATGGAGTCGGGTGGAATTGTCTTCCTGGAATTGCTACTGGGTGGACGGACAACAGGTGTTTAAAGCTCGGGTATGGAGTGTAGGACAGTCGGTGTCTGTTGCTAAGAAGTAATGTAATCTGTGAGAAATTTGAGTTGGGAGTGGAAGCTTTGGCGAAAAGAAACACGAATTCATATCAGACAGGGTTCTGGAACTTTTGACCAGTCGGGGTTATTAATGTCGTAGCGGCTTAGAACTTCTGACAAAATTTCATTTCTTTTGAAAGATTGTCAGTATTCTACTCTAACTCTATTCTCTGTTCAATATTTATCACATTTCTGCATTTTGTCTGTCATTGAAATTTTTATTTTGATAATGGATAATGGGGGGAATGTCCATCCTGACTCCCCTTAGGAATCACTCCTAGACCTCTGACTAGAAAGGTTCGTGAGCGCACACACACACACACAAACACACTTTCTACCCCAATTACCATTTTCTCATCTATTTTTGCTCCCCAAGTCTCTTTTCTGTTCTCGCTATCCAGATCACATTCACTCAGGTGATGGAATGCATGCTGTTACGATGGAGGTAAACAAGGCAATGGTGAGATGAACCCTCTTCATGCATTGTTTCTACACACCAAAAATAGACTGGCACAGGTTTTATTGTATCAAAGTGTCCAGTCTACACTGAACGGCTGATATACACCATCCATACCTATAGAAAATTCAATTTTAATCACTCTCCAAATGAAACTACTCGGCTTTTCTCACAATGAGAACCAAGAATGTTCTAAAATAGTTGCCAGTAACAGCTTTTCTTTTTTTCAAAAAAAAAAAAAAAAAAAAAAAAAAAAAAGATTAGTTGAGGATAATTAGTAGCATGTCTCGACCTCTTTTTCGTGAACTGAAATAACGATATTCTACATTATAGACCGAATCAGTCATTCTTAATGGAGTATTGAGGGAACTAAAGAACTATTCCAACTGGAGCAGCCCCAGAATAAATTCAGCAGGTTGTAGAGGAGGGCGACTATTTCAGTGCTGGTTTGATGGTGGGAGGAGGAAGGTAAGGATGGATGGTGGGAATAGATGGCAGCAGACGACGAGTCATAATCTAGATGTCGCCATGTCAAAGGTTCGGTGGAAACGAATGGAATCAGACCCGGAACAGACAGTCCATGAAAGACGCGGAACGCCGGTCTTTTTATGGCGATCGAACCCAAGCGCAGACAGAAAGAACAAATTGGTTTTCATGATCACGTGACCTCTCTTAGACAGCCAGATGCCAGAGAGAATCAGATTATCAGCCGAGCAGTGCTGACCGCATGAAGTGAGACATAAACAATCGGTTTTGTATGGGTGACGAGAAAGCAAAAAAGGACACAGCTCCGCACCCGGTTAGCAGTTTTTTTTTATCAGTGGAGTGCTTGCCCTTTGGTCTCGGTCTTCGTGCTTGTGGATCGCCATTAATCATTCATGCGCAGCGGGATATCCACTTTATTTCTTTTTATTTATTTCGTCTTATTTTATTTTTTTTGGTCTTGTGCGCGACGGGTGGCGACGGGGGAAAGTGGGGAAGGTGTGGGGCAAAGAATGGCGCGACAGGGAGCACACACGATATTGCCACACTAGGTGGCGCCAGCATTCATAGAGATGGCGTCCGTGGCACAGATCATCTACAACAGCAACAGCATTCTTGTACCGCTGTCCATGGGAACATTATTCACGAACCGTTATTGATCCAACTAAACCAACCAATCAATCCAATCCAACCAATCAACCAATCAACTAATCCAACCCAAACAAATCTAACCAATCAACCAACCCACACCAACCAAACCAAACCAAACCAAACCAAACCAAACCAACCAACCAAACCAAACTAAACAACAAAACCAAACCAAACCAACCAACCAACCAACCAACCAACCAACCCAAACCAAACCAACCTATTTCTCTAAAATGCGGCTGACATAAAGGACATGTCTTTAGAGATGTTACATTATTGATGTCTCACACTTACAATAGAAGAAGAAAAAGTATATTTACTACTCCTCCATACTATTTTACTGTATCTACAGCTTTGTTGCTAGTTACAGTTGCCTCCGATGTGGCGGTTAGAGGTCCAGCAAGCCCTACTGCTGATGCTCTTGCTTGTGGAAACACTTTCTCCAAACCTAATTTCCGTTAGTTCCGGCTACAAGTAGTTAGCTGCCACAACCCTCGTCTCTTGTCCGCATCCACAAATCTTATGAATAATTATTGCGTGTTCTTGCTGGGTTAGCGCTGTGCTGCGGACAGGAAGAGGATCTGTGCCATGCTTGTGCGTGTTTGCGCATGCGCCAAACGACAGTCTTGCTTTCAGAAGCACGGTTTGCATTTGATATAACGTCGAGTCCAGTGCTGTGACATGTGCTCATGAATGTTTAATGAGGTCATTTTCTCATTGTCTTCGTCCCTTTTGTTTTTGGTTTTTATTTATTTGTTTTTGTCTGGAGTGTGAGCTGATATCAACTTTTTATCATAGGTATCAATGTATTTTTGCTTTGATTGTTTTCCTAACCTTCTCTGTGTTACCGTTTACGAAAAAAAAAATTACATGTCAATCGGTGTGTGTGTGTGTGGAAAAAGTGAATTAGTGGTATTTCATTATCAGGGAAACGTGCGTTTGTAATTATAACAGATACAATTCAAACAAAAGCGCCTTTTGAATTATACCTTTCACAATATTTGAATCAAACTTATCACTAGATAGAATTGCGACAAAATTCCAGACACAATTTTTGAAACTATAAACACATAATCCGTTGTTTGAAATATTTTAAAATTAATATGATATCTGTTTTAGAAACTTTGAATGACCATAATTATTTAAAAAAACAAACCGTGGCAGTTTCAATTGAAACAGTTACTGTATTATATAAGAATTTAACTTGAAAACTCTCTTTTAGAAATAACTTAAAACTGATAAAATTCATTTATTTTGTTTCACAAACACTATTGGTTTCCATGACACTATTACATCAAATGCAGCATCAAAAAGAGCACATTAAGTCGAAACATAGTTTTCAGACAGTGTTTTTCATCCACCAAATGCTAATGGCATCGACATTCAATATGAATTACTGGAGGTATCCAGACTTTCGCTAAAAAAAAAAAACAACAGTTCGAGAAACAGGTCCACATCATGTACATGTGTTACCACTTGATTCCTAATGTCAGTAAACTATTTTATTAGTTTTTTTTGTATTTAATCATGCTAGTTCGTGTCACTAACATTTGGTAACCAGTAATAACGAAATATCAACTTTCATGTCCACTTTATCACAAAATGTCTTTGCAATGTGATATCAGACCTCAAATCTTTAAGTTGAAGACGGATCTTGCAGACGCTGGTCTAAACTTTGAATGTGACCAATGAAAGATCAGTAAACATATATTGCCAAACAGGTTTCAATAGAAAGTAAACAAAGCAAAGAAAACAATGGAGCGCATGACACTCGATCGTGCGAGTTAAAAGTTCAAAGGTAAAAAAAGATGTAAGAGATGTCTGTCGAGGAAAAGGTCAAGCAAAACACAGACCAATTTCTGTCCTCACTTTTGCAGTCGGCTGAAGAGGAGACATCGCTGTGTTTGACTTCTCTTTTGCTTTTCAATTACAGATCTCCAAAAATTTCAGACAGACTGGACATTGGAATCGTGAGAAAGCAAGCACGAGTTTGATTTTGCCAATTTCCTTGTCTTGTGGTTAACGTCAAGTGGTAGAAAAGAGCTCCAATTTATTAATTCTTTCACTGAAAAAACCTGCAGCAGACGCTGTTGGTCAATGCAAATGAACACGTGATCCGGCATTCATTTCTCGAGCTTAAAGATAGAAAGAAAATAACTCAATACTGACTGGTCGATGTGATGACCTCAGGTCACATGTGTCACCTCGTGCATGACAACAGATTTTTTTTGTGTTTTGCTTCGAGGGTCAAATAATTCTAAATGGCAGTCCAGGACACTGCTCATGTACTTTCACGAAAGGAAGTTCAGAAGTAAGTTGGCTCCATCTTGCGACAGTTTTTTTGGAACATCTGCTCGCAAGATGGACACAAGATCACAAGGAAGCAATTTCTTTGATGCATCTATCTTTTCCGTTTTCCTAATCCAAGCCGCCTTGCTTGGCTAAGTTTGAAGCAGGAGACAAAAGTTAAATTGAAATTGTACCGGACTGAGAAGAGTGGGTTTTCATGGATCACGGTGTTTTCGTAAAAACTCATTTTTGCGGTGCGAGGCTAGACTGATCATGGATGTGTATAGGTGGACTGCTGTCTGTCTGCCAAGACCAACGCTTGGCCTCTTGCGAAAGTTTTCTGATGTTAGTCTCGGCGAGCGTGAACAAAGAATGTGAAAAAGCCGGAAGCTTTGTAGTCTCTTGCCTCGTTTTAATAATTAACTAGAAAAAAATCGTCTGCCAGCAGTCCAGTAATACAAGTTCGTGGACTGATGGTCCGAGGATGTCGGCCATTGTGTGTTTGTGTGTGAAACTGCAAAGTCCGCACAGACGTCTTTAGAAGAGTGCGGTCTTTCAAGTTACATCAGCCAAGTGATTGCCCCAGACAGCAAATTTCTCTGAGGATCATTGTCATTATTCTTGGGTGTAGGAAGATCAAATAAAATAGGCCGATGCTTACCATTGCGTACAAGTACAAGAACGTGTTTCATTTCCCGTCTTCGCCAACTTCTACGGCGATTTGACACAGAAAAAAAAGAGGGAAAGGCGAGAAAAAAAGCGACTTTCCCCCCCACTTCCTGTTTAATATCTTCTTATATGATACAGACTTCAATGAAATTCTAAACACGTGACACTCGTGCGTATGTGTGTGTCTGTGTGATCGTCTGTCTGTCTTTAACCCTCTTAACATATCACAGGGACCCCCGCAGATTTTTTCCCATGAAAAGACACAATTCCAAACCTCTCCCATGATCAACGGGATGGCATCCAAGTTTTATGATGCCAAGCATTTATCTTCACTGGACACGTCAGCACCAAACACAAAGCTGTCCATTTTTTCGGCCAAATTACTTCCGCACTTTTTCCCTCCGCTTCTTTGGTTTCCTTCTGGAATATTCGTCCCTCTCAGGCAGGTGTCCTTTGTTTCATTTAGACCGAACGCTCCTCGTGGTTGTAAATAAACTCCAAGCCGGACTTCGTATGCTCGACCTGGCGTGGATTACCTCCCCGTGTAGGAATAACCGCCATCAATCACGCAGCTGCTGACGTGCAGTTTAAGACTAATGGCGCTAAGACGGCGTAAGGTCTGGCACGCGTGTCATGCATACCGTCTCCACTGCCATCGACCATTCAGAAGGTATTGCGCATGACCGGAAGGTGGAGCTGCAGCTAAGTCTTGCTTCCGCGAAAGTCTTTTGAAAAGACACGAAATAAGTATGTTTGGCTGGCATGTGTGTTTGTCGGCGCGCATGTTTTCCTAGTTTAAATGTTTTGTTTACCTGTTTTTCTACGAACTTTCATCATCTCGATGTTGTCACAGAATGAGTGAAGAACAGAAAGATTACGAGCGACAAAGACAGACCGGAAGTGAGAGAGTGATGAAAACGAGAGAAAGAGAGGGTGCCAGAGCGAGGCCGTATCTGTTGTTTAATCACTCTTTTTATTATTTTGTTGATTTGTTTTCGGTGAGTACTGATTGCTCAGTTTGCAGTGTAACTTGTAGTGGATGGTCACGTGGTCTTCCCCATAATTCAACGCTGGCAGGGCGCCCTGCGACAAGGGTCCTTGCAACATGCCGTAAATATTTTCAGTCTGATGAACGATTCTTTTCTGGGGGAAACAAAACAGAACTACAGACTTCGATTTTCTGAATCTTTTGTGTGGTAATGATGTTGTTTGTGATATATTAATGCCATTTTCTTGGTAGCAAGATGGGCAGATGCAGAGGAATAGAGGGTGAGTGGGTTAGATCGATGAGAAAAAATTATTAGAACGAAGTGGTAAACATGGAACTGCTTTTGTCTGTAATATGTAGTTTGGTTAGATAGAGGATCAACACCGACGAAATCGGATTTGTTTTCTTTTTCTCTTTAATTTGTTGTTGTTAGGCCTGGTATCATGTTTTGGTTCCCTGTTAGAAGGACTAACGTTGAATGACTTTTACACCTTCGAAAGGAGACAACAACAACAACAACAACAAACAACAACAACAACTGTTCAGACCGTTGAGCCAGCCAAGTTTAGAGTTCAACCAGAAAATCTTTCATGAATCGGTAAACAGAACAAAGGACAAGCAGGCAATGGTCTGACAACCGTTATCTCAACATGGACACCGCTTTGCCGGGTGCTGGGGTAGTCTGGCAGCTTTAATAACACTTCTTGTGGAGGAAGCCAGGGGGGGAAATCTGCCTGTAATCCGTTTTCCAGCTGCTGAGGCGTGACTTTGGGAGCAGGACCACGCCGGAGACCGCCATCGACTCTTCGGGGAGGGCAAACAGACCGACTGGAGAGGTCGGCGATGAAAGGGCAGAACTCTGCGTGTTTGCACAAACGTGCCCAGGGAGTTCTCTCCCCTTTCGGTGTGGCCCCTGGTCAGCCATAGATCACATGGGCAAACAGTTACGGAGGAAGAAAGAAGTTTTTGTGGGGAGGCGCCCTGCAGCTGCTTGCTAAACTGTGTGTTGTGGATGGTGTTCGCTGGCGGCTTTGGTCATCTTTGGGTAGACGACAGACAGACAGACATTGTGTCAGGTGCCCGGCTGATATGAAGCAACGTCTGTGCTTGTGTTCGTGTGATCGTGTGTTTGTGAGAGAGAGAGAGGAGAGAGAGAGATTAAATGGTAATCGAAGACAATGTTATTTATATATATATATCTTTCTTGGAGATGATTACCAACATCTTGCTTCTTACTTTCTTTGTAACTGAACCATTATCCCAGAAAAAATGAGGTTTCTGGAAGGCCAATATTTTGTTTCTTTACTCCAATTTTTTAAAAATTTATCTTCTTTTGGCTGTCGTTAATTTTAGGAATTTTTGCTAATTATTTCAGGCCCGGACTATCAAAAGAAGGCATGATTTATTACAAAACAAAGTGCCTGATGCCCAAAATGTCGATGCAAAACTTCTTTTAAACGAAGTTGCTGCTGTGGCCACGTGCACAAACAAATCGCTTCAGCAGCTTTTTGATTGGCATGATGATGGCAGCACCTGCCCCTCAGATGGCGGCTACGGGTACTCGCAAGGTTTCAAAATCGTAGACCAGGCGAGTTTTTCTGTTGTCAGGGTACCGCATCCCTTGCCCCCCGGTGTCATTTTTCGCCACCCTGTTAGAAGACTTCTGGATTCTTCATCGAGTTTAATGGCAACAAGTAGTGAGAACTACTCACTGCAATTAGTACATGTGCCAAAGGTTTTAAAAAAAAACAACAAAAAAAACAAAACAAAAAACAACTTTCCTGTTGGTCTAATTTTCTGGTGGACAAGACACTTTGTCGAATAGATTTTTTTTACTGCCTTGAAAAAAATGTGATCTCCTTTGTGAACGAATTCACATCTGTCACGTGGTCAAAGTGATGCTGTAAGTTCCGTTGCACATGGCAAAGGGAAAGGAGAGGTCATAGTAACTGTCGCTGAGCCCAGAAGCACAACCCAAGTCTCAAAGATCCACGATCATCTCTCCTGGACCTAGGGTCACGTGATGTCTCACGCACCTTGGACGCCCACGTGTCTAGCAGCCGCACCAAGGCCCCCAACACGTCCTCCGTTTCCTTCTTCCGCCATCGTTAAATTTATAATTGTCGGTATTTCTACGGCCCGAAGGTCGGCTACAGAGGCCAAACATTGTTTCTAACACAGTGTGTCTGGAGCAGCTGTGAAGATCAGTCGGTTAGCTGGGTGCAGGAGATTCACTTCATGCATAAAACACTAGACCGGAAATTGCCCAGCTCTTCCGTCATGCGGCGCTACGTCACGGCAAAGGGGAGAGCAGTCTATGGCGGACTGTCTGCGATTACGGAAACTTGTAGCGGATAAACTGAAAACCAGTTGATGTCCTGTGTGATTTAAACATCGGATCCTCGGATATTGACCGTGGTTGACGTAGTACACTTGCATCAAACCGGTCATCACGAACTCGAGATATTTTTTAAACAAACATTACTTCTCAGAAAATCTTCAGCGAAGGTGGGTGAAAAAATATCTGTAGTAGTGATGGGAACTCGTCGAACAACGTATTGCAGTTGTTTGTCTATTTGTCGGCGTGTCCGAGCTGTGGGAGTAAAATGGCGAAGATTGGGTGGTCCGGACCGAGTGGGAGGGGAAAGGAGAGACTAGTGTTGACTCTTCTCACACCCGCTGTTCACCCGATACACACCCGCTTATCTGTGCATGTTAGCACGCTTTCAAACCAAAACAATAGGATCATCAATCATGTGCGTAGTCAACAGACAAAAGCAGACAGATATTAAGAACTCAAACATGATGATGATGATGATGATGTGACAATCATTAACCTCAGAATATGTAAGTAAACACGATTGTGGCATTCGGGCTGGTGAGCGACATTTTGTTTGTCTGTTCCACTCATTCATCTTTCATTGAGAGGTAACATTGCTCCCGAGGAAAGATGAATACGATGTCAACCTGCAAAATGACGTTTCAATCGATGACGTATCGCTCGTGTATGACGGCAGCTTCTTACGATGATGATGATAATAATAGACTGCTATACCCCGCTAGTGACGTCAAATTCGCAATAACGTCATAAGCAACGTATTGGTCACGTGTCTGTGAAACACGAAGCAGACCAAAAAAAAAAAATCATGTACGCAAGAATTGAGATTACCAGACCAACCAATCAACGCTGAGCTCTTTCCTTTCGGTCGTTAGCTAATGAAATGAATGTCGTGTCATGTGTTCATTGGCGTTGACCAATAACGACTGCTGCAGTATTTTTAGTTGTGGAAGTGATAAATGGCTGTTCTCGTCCATCATTGGAAGTTAACCACAAGGCAAGGGAATTGGCGTAATCAAATTCTTGCTTGTTTTCTCGTGCTTCCGGTGTCGAGTGTGCCCGATCTTTCAGTTTTAAAAGTTGTGATAAAAAGTAGAAAAGAATAAAACTTGCCTGGATGTGTATAAGTGGACTGCTGTCTGTCTGTCTGCCAAGACCAACGCTTAGACTCTTACGAAGTTAATCTGAAATTTGAATAAACCAGAAGCTTTGTACACACCTGCCTCGTTTTAGTAGTTCACTGAAAAAATCGTCTGTCATGAGTCCAGTAATACAAGTTCGTGGTCTCATAGAGATCTTCTAGCTCCTTCCATCATTACACAAGTTCTAACTATGACTCGTCTGCTGTGATCTGAAGCTTGAGGACTTTGATAATGTCATTTTGTTTTTGTTTGTTGTAAACACAAGCTTTGCGTACAGTTTTGGGGAGCGTGGGTGTGTTCAGAGATGTTGACGGTTGTTCTTGGATCTCCAAGCTCAGTCATCGACAATGCAGGGTACACGTTCTTTGAGAACTTATAGAACCCATTACATTTTATATTTTAAGTTAGATGTATTCAAGAAAATGTTGAAAAGGAGTGCATGCGCTGATCAGGGCTTCTCGTGCACTCAGTGTCTGGCCAAGGGGGGTAGGCGGGTACGTCCTCTGCGATGAAGACCACCACCTTCCACCAGTAGCAGTCGAACGACTTGACGTGGGGGTGTAGGTTGCTGGTGGTGTGACGTGCCGGTGGTGTGAGGTGTTGGTGGTGGGACGTGCCAGGGTGTGACTTGCTAGGTGTGATGCACGCGCGAAGTGACGTGCGCACGGCGCAGGACTAAAAGAGAAGGTAGGCGGAGGCGCTAGTCCCTCCACAGCCAGTTGCCACCCTTTTCTCACAGACGCCGTAGTTGTAGAGCAGCGCACGGTTAATGGCGGGTTGTCACGAGGCTGTCGTGCTGTTGTGACTGTGCCTGCCAGTGATGTCCTCTCTGTCTCTACCTCCTGGGTTCAGTCTGCTTGCATATCACGCGCGCGCGCTCACACACAAACACACACACTCGCATGACTTCACACAGATGAGCTCACCCTCTTCGCCACCTTCATCCACACACACACACACAATCGCAAGCATAGCTTGAAACTTTAAGCGTGCAGGCATGCAATTATCCTGGTACACGGAGGTTGGTGGTGACTTTTAAAGGCAAAGGTATTGAAATGTTCGATTAGCGGATCTGTACAGTGAATGTTGAGGGAAACACTTACAACTTAATTAAGCAGGAACTGTCGCCATGGAATCGTTTCCTAACCTAAACGATTACCATTCGAGTCGATGGTTCGCGTCAGCCATCTTTTTCTGTGAAATGTGAGATAAGGCAAAGAATTTTATTTTTATTTATATAAATATGCCCACTAGGAAACATCCATTGCTGGCAATGTTAGTCGCAAGTCATTGTCGTTGTGCTGTACACACAGAGGGATGCTGGCTCGTATGATGTTGGGACTGTCGAGATTGTCGGCTATGTCTTGCTGACTCCGTTATCTGCAGTTTCGCAAACATTTTCTTATCTCTTGAATATCCTGTTCTTCCTCAACCACAACCTCGACTGTGATAATGACAAGGCATGAGGAGATGAGGCACTGGTCTTGCAGAGGGGAGGGTCCAACATCCTTCATGAAGCTGGGAATTAGTAGTGAAAGCTATTAACTTGTTAGAAACAGCTCAACGAATAAGAAGAAATAAAGAAAGAAAAAGCGAAAGATCAAAGTTAAATGTCAACAGCATACATTTTAATCCACTCATCTGTCTCGATGTGGTGACTGGTTCCTGGTTTCTGGCTGATTTTCTACCGACGCCAGCAGCTGGTTTTGGCCGCATCCCCATCTGACAGGGTACACAACGCAGATGGCAGAATTCAGGCTTGTTATTGGCGGAGGGAATTTTTTTTTGGAGGGGGGAGAGGTGATCTCATTCTGCGACAAGCGAGAGAATTTGCACAGTTGTTTAAGAGACATCTGATTCACGTCCCTTGACGCCAACAGGTGGAACTCTTCAAAATTGAGATTTGCATCAAATGATTTTGTTTACTTGCTTTCTTGTTTGATACCGATGGGAGGGCCTTTGTTCTGATCTGGACTTGCCTGCCGTGTTGACTTGAGTTTTAATTTTAGATAAAGGCACTAGTTTTTGTTTAAATAAAGTATTAAAAGATCTGTACTTATCGTCACATCAAATCTGCTTCAGGAAATTCCATAGAAGATGCAGAGGACAAGTCTAAAAATAAATAATTGATTAAAATGTAAAATAATGATATTTTGATATTTAATTATAATATTTTGGCCTGGACTAGCTTGAAAAAATAAGCTCGACCGGACTTTGATTTGCTTTCATCGTCATATAGATAACAATGAATGTCTTTAAAGCTAAATCCATCAGTAACGACTCCACATTCCGTTAAACAGCTAATGAAGCAGCTTGGCAACCTTACTAAAATAAAAAAGGATGCTGCTAGTTAAAAAACAAGTCCTGGTATAGAGTCGTGGTCCTTCAAGCTCGCTGGCACCAAGCGACGAGTAGGTGTTGAACCCTAAAGGGAAACAGGGAGAAGCAGACGACAGATGTTGGTAAGTGGACAGTTCTCACTTGTGACCCCTTCTCCTCCAGGATGGGAGGAAGGCGTACACACATACTGGGGGAGCATGAAATCGATGAAAAGGAAAACCACGAAGCAGAAAATCGATGATAAAGAGATTTTGGTCCAAAGATGAAAAATCAGACTGAATTTTGGAGGGGTGGGGTGTGTGGGGAGGGCGGTAGCTGTGAACAATGGCAACGGTTGGCAACGTCCAGACGAGGTTCGGGTGTCACGTGATCTGAAGATGAGGACAAGGAATTTAGTTTTGAAAAATAAGTTTGGAATCTAGGGTGGTGGCTAGTTGCTAGATGTTTACTGTTATGTTGTCGACCAAAAAAATCCAGAATCCCAGAATACTTAGCGAGCTTCACTTGTAGCCGAGGGTGAGCTGAACTCATCGCGAGCTTTACTTACCTCGTGTCTAGCGCGCTCTCTGGCGTCCGTCTCCTTGACTCCAGTCTGTCTACTCTCGACTCTTGCTCTCATCCAGAACAAATGCCACGTACATCGATCTCTATTTTACAAAGCCACAGCCGACCTCATTTCCTCGACATAAAAAAGATGCAGAACCCGAGTCTTTAATTTAGCCTGGCTTCAAAGAACCTTCGTCTTCAGTCCTAAAAATTACCAAAAAATTATCTCTTCATTAATTAATACGCTGCTAGAGGTTTTCCGTTGCTTATTTGCAAGAACAAGCCACCAGCCCACAAAAAGTAAGTTACCAGATATCACGCCATGATAAACGGGAAAGGGAAGAGTCTTGGATCCTCTTCTTTCTCACCTTTTTACTAGCATTTCTGCTGTCTGTATTTATTTTTCAAGAGGAGAATCTTGCATATAAACTACAAGTATGCTGTAAGATTAGAAAATTTTCACTTTATGTGAAACATTAGTGAACACAACAGTCGTCTAGTGATCTATGTGGAGAAGGATGCATGATGGCACCCAACAGATGTGTCCTCAAAAGTTCGGGCGACATCGTTCTGAAGTCTAACCCTGCAAAAAATTTGACAAGAAAGCTCATGGTTTTTAAATGAGCAAAAAAAAGAAAAGATTCCGGAAACCCGAAAAACAAAAAAGTTAAATTTGCATTAACGGGGAGACAATGCATCTGCAAAGAGATAACCTCCCTCTCTCACTCACAACGCATAAATAAACACACTAAAATTCAAGTATACATCATCATTATCGTCGTCGTCGTCGTCGTCGTCGTCGTCCTCCTCCTCCTCCTCCTCATCCAGTCACATCTCACGCTCATACGCCCACGAAAGCGCTCACACACACACACACACACACAAACTTTTTCTATTTCTGCTTCCCTTTGAGACTAACCAGAGCGGACAAGGATATTTTCATATTTATGTAACGTGTCTATTAGATTGCCGGACGCAGTCTACATCCTCCACGGAGGACAATATGCTCATTTCACATTTCCTCTCAAAAGTCCACATCATTGCATTACTGAAGCCATACCCTAGTCCGTACATCCCTGTTCTCATCGGGAAAATTCCACTTCAGCATGCTGCTCTCTTCGATTTTGTAATTCATCCCCAAGCAATGTCGGCACACTAATGCATCCTAATATAAAAATCGGTCAATATATTGTTTCATCATAAAAGGTGGAAAAAACATCGCATGTATCGTCTCCCACCAAAAAGAAAAGTTGTGAACGCAACGGAAAGAAAAAAAAACCCCAAACATTGAATTTGAAAGAAAAAAACAACCGATGCCAGAATTTATTGTCCTAAGGTAGAACGTATACAAGAGACAGGACCAACAAGTGTCGAGGCCGTCAGCAAACTCTCACGAACAGCTTTTCACTGGAAAGACGCGATGCCAGACTTGCAGGCCCTCGGGTCGTCTGCTCGTAACGATGGAATAATTTCTGGAAGATGGCCGACCATTATTTCAGCTTGGCTCTGGCTGTGTATTTTGGTAAGTGCACGAGTTAGTGAGTTAATGCTGTGTCGTCTGCCGCCACGGATTTTGTTAAGAAAAATAAATCAGTGTTGTTCGAAAAACGAGGCTGTAGGTTTTACTCGCCCTCATACTAGGTGAGCAGACGAGAGATGAAAAACTGCTGCTGATGCTGGAATAGTTTGTTAATGACACTAGCAAGCTGACAGAGAAGTGCACTTAGTTCCACATCATCTGGTTTCTTTTTTGTTTTTACCTGGGTGTGCCATTCTCAATAAAGGGGCGAGAGGATATTTTCTGGCTCTCAATATTAGAGACTTAACGAGGGGAGTAGTAAGTCTTGTCTGAGCCTGTCGATGAAGTAGTCACCGTGACTTGACTGTAGCTGCAGAAATAATCTTGAACTAAGCATCTACTCTCTTCCGATTAAATAGTCTCTCCGTGGAATGTTTATTCTTCACCCGTCAAGTCAAATATTTCATCCAAACTCCATGATTCCTTCCCCTCCTCTTTCCTGACTCCCGTTTAACTCTCTTACTTTATTTCTCGACATTTTAGGTACTTTTCCTTTTTTTTTAAAAAAAAAAATGACGTTCGTTGATGCAGGATGGAACCTTTATAAAGCAGCTCTTATGACCATCATATTTTCTTTTCCGGAGACAGCTAAAGAGTGTGGGCGAATTTGCACCTGACAAGTCTGGAAAACCAGAGATTGTACCCACTCGAGGTCCAGAAGTCGGTTGAGAGGACCAACTCATCCGAATGCGCCTTCTTGCGTCCATGAAAGAAATGATGGTAGAGAGGATGGATGAAAGCGGGAGAGAAGCGATGACAAACGTCCAAAACTGTCTAGTGGGGACATTTTTACGGGGCACTCCTATGTACATAACTGAAGGACCGAGAGAAGAGAAGGAACGGGATGTTTCCACTCTCCAGACCGTCTTGTGGAAACACTGCACCTTCAAACTGTCGATTCGAGACCCCTCTCTCTCTCCTCCTCCCCCACCGGCAATAAAATGGGTCTGGAGAGGCAAAGAGACTGCTGGAGGATGGGCTGTCCACTCTCTCTTTCCAAGTCCAGTCTTGATTTCCAGTCCAGCTTCTTCCAGTCTTACTCGAAATGCAACGTAGTGACAGTTCGACACATTTCCCTCTTTGTATTCTCTTCCTTAAGGAATGAATTTCATAAAAGCTTCTGAACCCTAGTCGACCAAATGCACCCTTTGGAACCTGCGTATATATGTGTGTGTGCAATAGTAAACAAATAAACAAGTAGTTGGACATGATTGCACTTCTAGACTGATGGATCGAATGATGGATGCTTGTCCTGATCGAATATATTTCTTCTTCCTCTTATTTACAGTAAAAGGCTTTAATTCTCTTAATAAATCAAAACAGAGGATCAGGGCCTGACAGTCCAGTTATCCCTGTTTAATGCTTTTACTGCATTTGTCGCTGCGATCGCCCTCATGGGTTTGCAAAAATGTTGTTATTCTGACACAAATCTTTTACACTTAGAGCTGCACTGTCGTCTGATCATCGTAAATTTTATCTCTACACATACGGATGCAGCTTTTTTAAGTCCTCTTCCCTTCAAAAATTATTTCCTAATGCGTGCGTGAGTGGGTTCGTGAGTGCGTATGCATGTGCGTGCGTGTGTGTGTGTGTGTGTGTGTGTGTGTGTGTGTGTGTGTGTGTGTGTGTGTGTGTGTGTGTGTGTGTGCTAGGGGAGGTAATTCCGTGGGTTAACTAGACAGCCTATGTGTGCATACAGATGCCAGTCCTACATCTCAAACGCAAATACCATAAAAATAGGAATTTTTCCAGCCATTCAGCGCAATGCTAGAGAGTTTATGATGTTTACCAGGAATGCAAAGTTTCTTTAGAAATTCCTCCTGGATTTGTGGATCAAATATTGGCGTTACCTTAAGAAAAACTTTAAAAAATTATCCTGTAATTTAAAGTACATGACACACTACAGAAACTGCTCTCTGATGTGTGTGTCTTGCACATGGAGGAGTTTCTTGGCAACTGAAAGCAAGGCTAAGGTATCCTGCAGCTAGTTAGATGTAGTACATTTATAGCTGATGTTCAATACAGTTTAATACAGTTTAATACAGTTTAATACAAGTATCAGTTCCCCTTAGATAGAAAAAAAAACCACATCTCAACGCTTCACTGGCTCACTGCATCTGTAATTACATCGAACGTGAGGTTCACGTTCAGTCAGGCAAGTCTGCTTCTGTCGCTAATTAAAGTATGTGTCCTTCTTCTTTATCTATTTTTTTTCTTTGCAAGCTTCACGAAAGTACATAAATTATCATCTTCTCGTCTTCACAGTTGAAGCTCGAAGCGTTGACGACATTATCTCTGTTGTTACCTGAACATTTGCTCATTTCTTTTGAATATTTCCAAAGACATATATATATATAGCAATGACTTTTACAACATACTAACAGTAACCTGCTGGTTAAAACTCCATCTGTCACCTCTTTTGTAATTTTATTTTCTTCTACTTCCTTCTTCATTCTTTATTCAATTCAATTTTTGTTTTGCTTTCTCAAGAGAGTACAGACTCTGCGAAAGCCAGAATATTACAAGAAAAAAAAAAAGACTTTATTTTTTACACTGAGAATATTAAATAAAGAGGAACTAAATTGTAAAATATTTAGTTTGGGGATGGTAAATAAAATACGATAATATAACTGGCTAGCTAAGTCCTGACAGGCGAGAGACAAAGCCAGAAAGATGAGATTGTAGGAAGGGGCACCGAGGTACTTGGAGATTAAAGTACAAGTCTGTGTAGCAAGATGCTGCTGACATCGGCATACAAGGCAGAAGATAAGGAAGGTGCTTTGTTGTCTTCAGAGAGGAATTACCATACATTTCAGACTCTAGGCCAGCGGTTCTCAACCTTTTACATGTGGCGACCCCCCTGACGAACACCGGTACGTCCGCGACCCCCCTTAGCCGGCTAGGTCGGTGGAAGAGCGTGGGGGGGGGGGGAGCTTTAGCTAACCTAGAACGCCGCGTCGAGGAAATCAATGCAATTCAACAACGGAAGAGCAAAGTTCGTATCTGCAAGAAGTATAACTGTTAATGAAATTTTACTAAAGCTAATAAATATTATTTTATTGGACACTCACTTTGATTAATGAGAAGGTTGAGCCTGCTTGCTGTTGCATAAAGAAGCGAACCTGGGTGCGATGTTCGTACCCACTGCTATTCGCAGCTCAGCCTCTGCATCCACACGATTTCTGTATTTCGACTTCAGTGCTGCCAATGCTGAAAATCCTTGCTCACACATATACGAAGTTGAAAATGGCAGCAGAACTTTCATTGCTTTCTCAGAAAGGAGAGGATATTCACCGTTGATGCTAATCCAGAATGTTGTCACTGGTGTTGTTTGGAAGACCATTTTCAGGGATTGGTCACTCGAAAGGTCGATGAGCTGCTCTTCTTCTTGCGTGGACAACCCGCTTGTGCTAGGATCAGCCAGAAATGGATTACGAATCCAATCGTATTTAGTCACATCAATTTCAGCGAAATAATGCTGAAACCTTTCTTGCAGTCCGTTTAGATGGGCAATAATTACATTCTTCACCTGATCAAGATTCAAGTTGTCAGCCTTGCACTTACACAAGCACGGAAACATATCAAAAATATTTTCTTGGCGTATCTTTTGCGTCCACAACGAAATTTTTCGGACGAAAGCATTCATCTTGTCAGTTGTTTGTAATATGGTGGTGTAATATAGGGGAGTCAGCGATGAGAGATTGGGGGAGAAAGAGGGCAAAAGGCGAGAGGAGGGAGATTGGAGGCTTAATTGTTGAGAGGGAGATTGTGTTTTGAGTTTTGGAAGTGAGAAGTCACTGCATGCCGAGACAGTGTACTTGAATAGGAAGAAGAGATTTGGAGTTTGAGCCCCCGCACCACTCGGTTACACAATGTAAACTAATTCCACTAATACCAGTATAAGAAACTTTTTTAAAAAAATGACCACCTTCGCGACCCCCTTGTAGGCACGTCGCGACCCCCCAGGGGGTCGCGACCCACAGGTTGAGAACCGCTGCTCTAGGCTGTCGCGAAACATTTCGATAATTACGGTGGATAATTAAAAATGTATTAGCTGTAGGCTTCTCTGAGCCCCTTGGATCCACTGTGCTTTGGATTTTATAACTGATAGACAACTATTAACTCTGAAATGGGAATCCGATTATGTTCTCATAAGTCTCAAAGGGGGAGAGATAGAAGGGGAGAGTGTGTGTTTGTGTTGTGTGTGTGTGAGAGAGAGAGAAAGAGCTTTGCTTGTCCCTTGACCAAGGAAAGGGTGTCCTTCTAACCAAGAATCATCAGCAAAGTATCTCTTGTTTCTTCATCCTTTCTGTCGGTCACAGTCTGTGTCTTTACAAGTCTAGGCAATCGGAGTGTCTCTTGTTCTGTCTGGAGTATAAAAAAACCCGACACGCGTTCAAGAAATGTCTAGAAAAGTTGTTGCCTCCATAATGAATTAGGCTTGTTGTATCCGCCATGCTGGAGGCAGTAAACCACTCACACTCACAACTGTATTGAAGATTGTAACCACTCACGCTCACTACTATGCTAAAGAAACTGCGAACAAGTGAGTCTGTGTACAAATGAAACTGCAAAACTCTTTACTAAAAGTAAAGCCCGTCTGTTCATATTTCAGGACAAAATATGGAGAGTTTTCGTTCTGGGTAGACATCAAGGGGAGTTGGGGAGAAGCTAGGGACACACAGGCCAATGCCCAGACCTGTGGGGCATAAGAAAGATTTTTCACCCTTGTATATTAATTTCGATTCCAAAGAGCTTGGCTGCTACTTGTTAATGTTTCACTTTCTATATTGTTCAACATTTCTTCTCAAACTGATCCATCATAGCTATCTATTTTGATGCTAATTGTTTAAAATCACCCTTCTAAATTTTTTGTTTCTTGCTAGGTAATTAGTTTTATGTTTGCTAAGTATAAAATAAAAAACATAAATATACTTTTACTTCTTCTCCAAGTCGCTTTTGTTATTGAATTATTCAAGATTAACCAATTACCTTTACCTGAATGGTTTGGGGTTGTTTTTTTTTTAAGATATCGGTAGATACAGGCGATATAACCTGTAAATTTCAGCTTCCAAAACTCATGTGTGCACAAACTCTTTAAAATATGTATTGAACTTGTTGATTGAATATCTGATTTTTAAGTGTGCCAGATTTCTTTCATTAAAGTCATTAACAATCTTAGTGTAAAGGACAGCAAATTCTGTCTCAGATAGTGTGGGTGGGTGTGCTACACACAATACTTGATAGTCTCGACAGGCAAACACTAACAAGAAACCCTTTTTAAAACAACACTAGCTTCATGGGGATGGACAGGGCCATCACCATCATCAACATAAGTAAAGCAATAAACGTCTTTGCCGCATAACGAGTACGCATACGCGGAAGAGTTTTTGAACATCAGTAGGTGAAGACACGTACTACGTTTTTTTAACGTGATGATAGCGGATAGTTTTTTCCTCCATCATGATCTACAGTTTTATTACCGCCATTGAGACTACTTGTGCTGGATAACTATATGAAAATTGCTTTTTTGAAATGCAAAACGGGGGACCTTCTAGGGTAATAATACATAGTCTATTGTTCCTCCCTTTGCTGACTGTGGAGATGTAGTGGAATCTGTTAGGGAGGTAACATAAGACGGGTGTCCTCCGTCCAGCAACAAAGTTTTTGTCGTTGATGTCTGCTTATTAGCACCGTGCTGTGAGAGATTATTGAATTTGAAGAAGACATTGAGAGGAGGAATTGTCTGAGCGAAGTTCACTCCGCTTTGCAGTTTTTTGAACTAATGAGTGGGGTAGGTGCCAGGAATAGGCACAATTTACTGGCAGATCACTACAGAACGAGGCTGGAAAATGGTCTGACCAGAGTTCATTTCAGTCACGTGATACATCATGGCACAGACAAAAGTCTTATTAGCGCGATGTGACAAACACAGAGGCTAGCACGTGTGTGTAGATGTTAGAATAACGAGACTAATTCACTCAGGCACGCTCTTGACCACACACAGTGAGAGAGAGAGAGGGATAGAGATGGAGAGAGAGAGGGAGAGAGAGAGACGAACATACATACATACATTAAATACATGCAGACAAACGCGCGCACGAACACTCATACACGCAATCACATATTCAGTATTTTCTTTCTTTCTCCGTCTTTCACATACACTCTTCTCTTCTGTATTTCCCTCTGAATGCAACGTGATTTGTCTTTTTATTCCATCCTGAAAAATAATCCTTACCAGTCAGTAAAAATTACACACAAGCCAACATTTTTGGAGGCACAAGTGGCTACCGTCTACTCGACTTCTTACAAGGTAGTTTGGTGATACCCAGCTTTGAAGAAAATGGACGTTGAAATGGATTTCCGCAAAAACACACACACACACACTTTAGATGTCCCTGAAAATCAATAACATCGATCTTAAAAACACTCAATCATCCAAGGAATTCGATCTCTGTCGCTTGAGCATTAGAGACGTTAATGGAGTCTTACAACTGCCTGCGACGTCCGTTCGTCTGGATTTCTTCCTGAAATCTGTTTGGTGGCAGTTTGAGGTACACATGAAATGATTGTTGTACCCCGAGATGCTAAAAAAAGAGTTTGGTGATTTGAAATGGAGATAGAGTGGGGGAGGAGAGAGAGAGAGAAGTAGCAGACGTCCTCTCCAGTCTCTTCCCGCTGGAGTGATGTTCCTTTGCTCTACTCTGTCCTTCTTTGTCTCGGTCCTGGACCGCCATCTACTTTGGCGTCTGCTTTAGTTTGTGATTGTAGCTGCGCCGTTACAGTTGTGTTTACTTGTTTGTACCACTGAGTTATTTCCACCTGTAGACCACTTCTTCCCCTAATGGACTACATAGCCTGTTGTTTGTCTCTTGTCTGCAGTTTTTTGTTTGATGGGATTACAGTTCTCCATTTCTCTGCGTTTGTTTCTTATCTAAGGACTTTTCAATCTTCACATTTTTTCCCCAGTCTTATACTTTGTCGTTATATTTTCTTAGATGTTTGATGTGTTGGTGGGCAGGACATAAACTTCCCTACAGACGAGAAGAATGTTTATTTTTCTCTTGCTCCATGGGTTTTTCTGGCTACTTAGTGGTTAATCATACTTCTTTAGTCCCAGAACCAATGACTTTGAGTAATAGTTACTGTTGTTGTTGTTGTTGTTGTGTGTTGCTTTTGAAAAGTTATTTACCTCCGCCTGATGCAGAAGACAAGATGTCAGGTGTAGTTGTTGTGTAAACAATCGCCGAGACCAGCCAGGTTAGGGTTAGGGTTAGACAAACTGTCAGGTAGAGCCCAGGGTTTGTTGTGTTGCTAGCGTGTCCAGGCACACACTCCTGTCACAACGCCAGCCATTGATCACATCGGTTGGAGGATCTTGCCGAGGCACGAGCTGCAGTCTCGTCAACCAGCTGAACTGACTGAGATGACAGGAAAACACCTCATTGTCTGTTTACTCCACTCTCATTCGAAGATGGTTAAAAATAATTCCCTTTGGGTTCAAATTATGATCGTTAAAGCAACATTAAGACACCACCACCACCACCACCACCACCACCACCATCACCACCACCACCACCACCACCACCACCACCACCACCACACCACCACCACCACCACTTGTCTGTTGGCCTTTTTATTTGCCTGCTTGTCATTTAGTCTGTCCATCGGTATGCTTGTTTGCTTGTTTGACTGACTCACCCCTCATCCCCAGCTTTTTTTTTTTAAAGTCCATGTGTCTCTTTTTTTGCTCGACTACTCAATGCGTGCCTCTGCCCCTCGATCTCACTCCTACAGCCGAAGTAAAATTCTCGATTCATCCTTTTTTGTAATTACCATTTCACACAAGTACAAGAGGTGCGGTCCGAGGGTGAGGAAAGATGCAATTAGTGGCTGCAAGTCTCCGAAAATGGCGCTCTTTCTTCACAAGAAAAAAAAAACCCCGAGTCTCCTAAAAAGTTTCCAGTCCTCCCTTTCATCCAAATAATGAAAACGGATTTAAAAAAAAAAAAAATTCGACGGAGAGTGGAAATCTCCAGAACTCCAATGCAGGGAAAAGTGTTGTTTATGATAAGTAGTAGCACCTTCTCCTTTCTATTCTGGCATCGCTCTCAGGACTGGTCTTCATCTGGCGGGGATATTTTTATTTACTAGTTTGTCAGAGGAATTGTTGATGTTGTTAGTACCTCTGTAATGTGTATGAGTTGAGTTAAGATTTCAAGAACATTCTCATTCACTCTCTCATATCCTAATGCTTCATAGAACATTTCTAGTTTGAGGAATCCATTTTATTCCCTCTCCTATCAGTTTATTTATTTACTATATGTATTGTGTTTTTTATGTGCTTGGAGAATGCAGCAAAAATTAAAGATTTATTTTTTTGTTGTGGATTATCACTATTACTGTTGATAAGTAGAGGAGGAAAAGAAAGAAAAGAAAGTTTTACCGGGTTATTTTATCTGCACAGCGTATTTAGAAGACAGAAAAGTTTGGTTAAGTGTTCTGTACTTTTATGTTCGAATCCCCGAAATAGCTAACAGGAAAGTTTCTTGAGAAAAAAAAAATCAGGAATCAAAATAGTTCCAGAACTCTTGGTGCAGAAAACGTGACAGAGTAGAAGATGTTGTCACAATTTTCGGACACAAAGTACGGAAAGCAAGTAGAAGAGGTGGAAGCCTTGAATTCTTTGGCCATCTGGAAAGTTCAACGCGTGCCACTCGAACAAAAAAAACGTTTTTCTTTTCACATTTTTTGAAGAGATAATCAGCGGTTCACGAAAAAGAAAAAGAAGAAGAAAAAGAAAAAGCTGATAAAAATGTTCATCACGACGACGGGATTTCCGATCAGTCATTATAAACATAAATACACAAACACACACACACTCCATTGAATACTACTCACGCCGTAACACGAGTCAGCAAAATAAGACAAAATTGTACAAAATACTGAAGTAAAGACGATCATAATAAATCATATAAACACATTTATAGATGCATGAACAATATATGTAGTTACTAGTGAGGGTAGGTGAACGCCCAATAAACACTCGACACGAGCTCGTGCGGTCACGTGCAGCGAGAGAGAGACAGGGAGGGCGAGCTGGGGGCAAGATAATGACTTAAGGCTATTACACCAAGAGAACTTCTTACAAAAAAAGCCTTTATAAACCTAATGACACTCGAAACCGTGGGACTCTTTGAAAACCAAGTCTTAAGTTTCCCAGAAAATTGGTTCTTTTGCTTTGTGAAGTCAAATTGAAGAATGATTAACTCCATTTTGCGTGCGACCATCGGCATTTTCCCGCTAAATTTTGGAGCCAAAAATAGAAATGGAAATTCTTTTTGAACGCACACACTCAAAAATGTTCATGCATCCATAAATATCTGTATTTATATAGTATGTTGCTGATTATAATTGTATATTTATATAATGTGTTGGAGCTGGAAAGTAATTTCAAGCAAGGTTCGTGCAGTGAGTACGAGGAGCCAAGGAAGAAAAATACTTTACAAAAAAGTCTAACGACATACGAAGCCACTGATTTGAAAAAGAAAGAAAAAAAGAAACCCCATCTTAAAAACAGTTTTGACTTAACCGACTTTCCCTTGATCTTTGGTGAGTTCCATTTCAGATTTCTTTATCCTTTGTTTCTTCTCATGCCAGACCAGTCTTTTACTGATGCTTAATTAATGTCCTTTGCAAACTCGAGAATTTAAATGTGCTTGCAAAACTTACATTTTAGTCAGGGATGGCCGAGATGATAAAAATTTGTAAGTCTGTGCGCTTGACTGCTTTTTAATTACCAAAGAATGACTTTTCCTGAGGTGAAAAAAGGATAACTCGATATTAACATCCATGAAAACGTGTATAAAAAGTTCAGAAATATTTTTACATTATTTCGTCTCTCGATCCATATTTCTTTCTGTCCGATTACTTTTTCTTTAACTACCCTCCCCTCTCTCTCTCTTTCTCTCTTTCTCTCTCTATGTGTGTGCTTAAGACAGAGAGAAGGAGAGTAACTTTTCACTGTCTAGTGACTTGCTGGGGTACCTTCGTGGGAACATTTCCTAACAACCACTGACACAAGCAACCTTTTACCCTGAAGTTAAGCACACTAAACATCCTCTCTCCTGCCTCTCTTTCCCGACTGTGTGTAAAGATTTCAGGTCCTCAGATGTGAAGGCGAGTTGTGACAAGGCTGCCATGTTTCTGGACTATTTGCACGCGCCTGTACGAAGGGTCTTCTGTGGATGCTCGGGTCTGAAACATGGCCAACCGTCACCACCACCATATTAACTCCTTCCTTTCGTTTTTCCCCGCTTCGTCAAGAGTAGGTGGCAGCTCTCGAATTTCTTGCTGGAAGAGTTCTTGAAAAGTTTTAAAAACAAATTCTCCTTTTCCCTTTTATCGGAGACATCATTCATCACTGTCATAGTGACTCTGTGAAGAGCTTGTAAAGGACTTTGAGAACGACCAACATAAAAATCGCTCAACAACAATTGACTAACCCTGACACTAACTTTTCTTCTAAAAATCTCTTGAAGAGGGGTCTCTTGGATGAAAAGTAAATAATGTTTATTTATGATTGAAAAAATTTTATACCGTTAACCAACTGAAAATATTTCTGGCGCAAACCTCATTTCCTCCGACATTCACTGAGTCTGCTTCTATCCGAGTATTTGCAAACTATGCAATAAATATAAATGCAAATTTTACCATCGGGACCGACAGCTCTTATCCTTGTTATCATCATCTGAGAATATAAACCTTCTTGCTTTAAATAATTTTGGAGTGACGAGGTTATTTATAGATTCTTTTTATTTTGTTGCAAATTTGTCCATCGGGATGACTAGTGGCCTGGCGTGCAATAATTGTGTTCCATGCTGATTGAAACACTTTTATGATCTCGACATGTTTTAAATAGTCATCTGCTCAGCCACCCGATGATGACCAACAGATAAACAAGTGAGAGACTGAGCTGGCGTACTGTCTCACCCCCTAAACACCCGTATTTTCATCTGTTCATTGCAAGTGAGGACAGATGTCAGTTTGCTGACCAGGTCGTTGGCAGATAATCGAACTGATCAGCCTGGCAGTTCATTCGGGGAAAGTGCATTCAGACGAACTGATGGCGGTGAGACCGTTCACGCTTTAATTGTAATCTCTCTCGCCGGCTTCTCTGAGGACAGAAGAGTACAGATGAGGACAGATGGCTGCGAGGTGTTGGTTGATCTTCAGGTTGATGTTGAGGGCCACCGCCGAGAAAGACGGGAAAGGCAGGGAAACTTTATTTCGGGTAGACGAATACTCTCAGTGACTACTACGGGTGGCATATCACTTTGGACTCGTTTTAGTTTGAGAATCTTGTTCACGGGTGCTGGGTGTCTGGGTTGTCTCCAGGCAGTCGTGCTTCCTAACTCCTCATCACTTTTTCTCGTCTTTCCATCCTTTCAGATTTTTGAAAATTTATATTGTAACTGATCCTCATTTACTTTTGTGTTTCATAGTCTGACTCGGGATTCAAGGTATCCTTCAGCTACTGTCTTATTGTTTTTAAATGTTGTACAGCTTACTCATATCGGTTTATATTATCTAAATTTAACATTAATTAACCACAAATAATATAAAAAATCCCTCGTAAACAGATGTAATCAAAACTATTAGTTTTATCAGTTCTGTCATGAATATATTAATCTACTCTTCTCATAATTTCAGTCTTTATCAAGGGCCAAAAAAGACAAAACTGGAAACATATCAATAATAATAGAGGAAAGATAATAATAATAATAATAATAATAATAATAATAATAATAATAATAATAATAATAATAATAATAATAATAATAATAATAATAATAATAATAATAAAAAAACAGCAACAACAACAGTTCATGTAAAGCGCAGTGTGTTCAGTTTAATTAACTCATTGCGATATTCATCCTAGATAACACCTCTTCACTCCTTTCAGAAAAACTGAGTTTTACCCAGCAGACGTCAGAAGGAAATGAAGGAGAAAAATAAATCAGCAAGACTCATCAGAAGCCGCTGAGCGCTAATCAGCCTCGTAACGGCTTGATGCCGCAACGGCACCCGGGTTCGCAAAATCTCGCGAGATGTAGCAGCTGGGTGGAAGGAAACACACAAGTAAACGTAGCGTCTTCCAGCAACAGGTTCCACCACTCGCCTCCCCTTTCCTCAAATCTCGTCAAATTATCGCCCCTCACGCTTTTTTTTTTCCTTTCCACCAGGGACGCAAACATCACCACATCCCTTCTCCAGAGCCTCTGATGCAAACACTGAAGCAAGATTAAATCTGTGAGTTCGACGGGAATTGTTAATCCAGCGAATAATGGCGAGAACCGGTGGAGGGGACTTGTAATTGCGCTTTGCGTTTGAAGTCTTACGAAGACTTGTTCCCTTCCTGACTGTAATCCCAGAAAATGAGCTTCAGTGACAAAGCTTTCTGTAAAGATTTCCGCTTTTGTTGATTTTGGTCCGCTGGAACACTAAGGCTGGCTTTACACGGTGCGACTTAGGTCGAGCTGTCAAGAACCGTGGGTTGATTAAATGTCGGGGGTGAAATTTAATTAGTTCTTCGATCGTTTGGGACAATCTTGACCCACTGATCGTGTTTAGGAGACGCTAAGCGTTGTCAAGATCTTCGTCAACTGTTTTATTTAACTTCGATGTTCTGTGCATGAAGTGGGTTGTAACATTTAATCTTATTCACGGTTTGAGGTCCAGAACATTGTATAGTTAACTGATCTTAGTAACGAGAATATGAACTCAAGGGAGTTTTTAGATGATGACTGAAACTTCTAAACTGACTGTTGTTATTGGAAACATATAGAATTCTTAAAAAAATAATCACACAAAAGATTTACTGTAACATATGTTGCCAGATATCCGATCTGGTTACACTGCGGTGTCGGGAAAAATAATATTTTAAACCCACAAAGAATTTTTTTCTAACACAATAGCGGTACTTTAGTTTTTGTTTTAAACAGGATTTGTTTAAAAAATATTTAATACAACTAGTGAAGCTTATGACATTTTCTGATAGTAAAACATAAAAATAAATTCAATGCATTTCAACGCAAGTTTAAAATGCAAGAAAACTCTCAGCTACACATAACATTATTTGGTTCTTGCTAGTGCTGAAGAATAATAAAAAGAAGTAATAGGAGAGAAAAACAGGAGTGGGGCTTGAACCTTTTGATGGCGTCAACATTCTCACTCCACCAGTTTCCGATCGGACCATTAAAAAATGCTGAAGCTTCTTATTTTTAATTTTTTTGAATGAAAAGGACTTCCTTATTTTCAAGATCCTTCGATTTTTCGTATCCATTTCTCTTTCTTTTTTTTTTTTCTCTCTCTCTCTATCTCATTCACACACACAACATATGTGTGTGTGGGATTAGAGTGATCTCCACCTGTTTAAGGGAAATATATCCGAAAGACGAAGCTTTGCTTTGTTTCCACTCTCTGGGTTTGGGAGGCCAGAGCTAGCAGTCACGTGATCCGCTCCTCCAGTCCACCCGAGTGGACACCGCGGTGATCCCCACGCTGCACGTGGTCCAATCACTGCCCGAAGGGGACAGGACTTCTCGCCCAATCTCGCACCACGCCTGTGTTGGCACAGACCAGGGGCAAGCCACTCGCCCGTACTTCACCACGCCATCTAGGGCTGCTTCTTTCCGTCTAAATTATTAGGGATGCACGCGCAGCACGGAAGGCATCGTGGTCCTTGACCTTCTACTGCAAACTGCATGAAGTGGCAAAAGAGAAGAAGAAGGAGAAGGGAAGGACTCTAGGTCCTCAATAAAGCATCGTTTTCCCATCCTCACCTCTCCTCCCTCAACCCTGTAGGAGACCTCCACGCAACGTCCTCACAAGCGAGCCTTGACCATATTTGGTCATCCTGGCACTTCCGGCAATATCCCATGTCATATAAGAGAAGACGGCTGGCTGACAACCATACTAACCCCCTGTTTCCCAATACACCCCAACAACAACTCTAAATGGGTCCTCGTACGACATTTGATAGCGGATCAGTGTGTTTTAGAGACATTATTTCTGTCCTCCGACACACTCCCTTCCTCCTCTTCTTCAAGTCGCTTCCCTCAGGGGGACTTCTGGTGACGGAGTAAGTCTGGTAAGCACTATCACCATGACGACGCTGGGCTCTAGATGGACGCCCTTCCGTTGGCCTCTTCCTCCGGTGTTCCTTGCCTCTCCTCCACAAACCTGCGTCGATGAAGGCCCTGGAGAGGCCTTGGGCACCAACGATTACCAGCCCAGGGTAACTGGTAGCAAAGAGAGAGAGAGACGATGACAGGTTGCCCTCTCCAACTTGAGACACAAGATCCGCAGTCGTTCTTCCGGCTGTTGAGTAGACATTACGCCTGGAATAATGGCGGGCAGACTGATTTTGTGGACCGCGAAAACACAGCCTGTGGGCAAGGGAAACGGGTATACACTGGCTTTGGTTGCAATAAATGTTATTCACCGCCAACACAGCTGTGGACATAATCTAGTAACACTTTATTGAAGCTATTTATTTATTTACATCTGAAATGTATGGTCCATTCATGAACCAAGTTTTTAAATTTTAACCTAGTCTTTTATGAGGAAATAGCTCAATAAAGTAAGAAAATTTTTTAAAAAGAAGAAAGGATGGGCGAGTATAAAAAACAAGGTAATGTAAGAATGTGTTGGCATGCTATTTATCATGTCTGACTGCTTCATGACAGCACTTTCAATATCTACCCCCATCTCCACCTTCCCCCACCCCTTTACACTCGATGTCATTATTTTCTTTTTTTACTCAACATCATGCGCTGACGAGGAATAGAAGCTTCTTCGAATCAAACTGACAAAAACAGGAAGATCGCAAGTAAAATAATGAACGATAAAGAAAAACAAGACAACAAATAATTGACGAAAGCTCTCCAGAACCTCGGAGGCACACCCCGACTTCCCCTACCCTCCCAACTACCCTCCACCTCCAGCCTTACCTCCCCTTTCTCTCGTCAAGAGGCAAAGCGTGATTATCGGACTTGCACTCTGTCGGTGAACCAGTCTCATCACCGCCAGACCACAGGAGCTTCCGTTGGTAGATTACACCGGGTGTTAAGGAAGTTTCGGGGCGTAGCTCGGCCAGATGGGTCCGGTAATGAGCCCCCGACAAGGTTAGTGCTGACCACCACGGCGACTCGAGGGTCATCACTCCGGACCCGCCCATCTCCTGTCCAGTGGCCCACAGACCTTTTTTTTTTTTTAAAGGTAGGGGAGGGTCAGTTTGAAGAGGGATGTGAGGACGGGTGGCCGTTGATAGCTGGTACAAGAGGGTGCGTCCTGCTTGTTTGACGAAAGTTTGGATGACGGGAGTAGTTTTTAACCCCACGATTCGTCACTCGTGTCGACAGATAAGGCTGGAATCGCAGGATTCGAAAAGAAGAGCTCCCCAAGGGGAAAGAACTGAAAAAAGGTCGGTCATGTGACTGTTTTCGGAGGTCGTTAATAAGATTCTTACACGCAACGCTGTGTTGAATAAAATAAAGAAAGGGATATATTACGAATGTCATAGTTTGACAGAATATCACTAAAAAAGAACGGAAATTATAAGAATAAAATTACAGTATTGAAAGCTTAATAAACAGAGTTCTATGTTTCTTAAAATGAGGAAGGATCAGACTGTCAACAGTAAAAGTTCAGAAGCAAAACTTCCGCGCTGCTTTAAGATATTATATTACTCTTAAACTTCGAATTCTAAGATAAAATCTTAATTAAATCTGACAGATTACTTGTAATCAGCATTGATAAATTTCTTTAATGGTTTAGGGATTTTTTTCTCAGAGTACAACTTCAGCTGACTTGCAAGGTAAGAGATTTCTCAAACCAATCACAGATGTCATGTTCAAGAAATATTTTCTGTACATTTAATTATTTTTCTCTTAATATTTCACCACCGATGTATCAGTTATCTGTTAGTCTCTCATTTCATCGGTCTAACCATCAAATAATCAAATCGCTCGTTTGTTGATCAACAAAATTTGTTTTGACTGGTCGCAAGTGTGAAATCCGTGTAGAGAACAATAATTGGTGCTGCGTTACCGAAACAACAGCAGCAGCACTTGCAAAAATAGTCTCATTAAAGTTTAAACCCGAACACGAGAATGGAACCTGGCTGGTGGTGAAAGAAGACTAAAGGACGAGTAACTCTGAGATGACATATTACCTCCTCTAAATTGGTTTCCGCGCGCTGTCGCGGGTGGTCGTGCCGACATCAAAGGGCCGCAGACCGCATCAGCGATGACCACAACCTCTCATTTTCTTGGAGTCAAAGGTCAGTTTTATGAAGTCCTGCTACTGTAGGCTCGTTAACTCCCCATCCTCCCACCAACAACCAACCCACCCCGATTCCCCCTTTCCCCGTGTCTTGCATGTTCTTTGCTGTAGGCGTTCCCCGTGCTAACGTCTTCTCGAGGACCCTGCGAGGGACAGGTCAGAAGGCAGACTTCAGGAACAAATGGATCTTGTGGAAGTCTGGGGCTGGCACTGAAGGTTTTGAGGGGACACGTATGGCAGTCAGTGGATCAGAGACTTGACAAACTTGATTTTCTGCGACTCTTGGGTGATCTTCACAGGAAGAAAACATGTCAGTGGACAAGCGTGGGCACAGGTCAACGACCACTCACTTCTACGAAACAAATTCATCTAACTTAATGAGAAAAAGACGACAGAACAAAATAAAATAGAAATAGGAAAAGTTTTTCTTTTTAAAGAACATGGCGCCGCTGTCGTGGAATGTGAAATTTGAAATTCGAAGCAAGGAGAAAGCGCTTCCTGTCTATAGGGATAGAGACAGGAACAAGTGCACTTCACAGAAGATAGGGTCATCGTACGTTGAATACCTCGTTCTTTCCAGCAGTCAATCACTCCAGTTTTTCAAACTACAGATTTCAAAAATGGAGTAAACAAAAACATTTTGTCATAGACTTGTTGGATGTTAAGAGCCACTAAGGATAAAAATGGAAGAAAACATTTAACCTTTGACCTTCTGACTTTGAACTTTCCTTCTAAGAAAGAGAAAATATTAAACAGTCAAAAACATTTTTATTGTCTATTTTTGTGCAACAAAGATAGAATTTTTCTTTGTTGGGAGCTCACATAAACAATGAACTAAACAACATGCAATCGCATCCCCCTAACAGATACATCCTTTACTGCATCAAAATCTCTTCAATTACCGGTAGTCTCAATTGTTTACAAAACTAATTATAAAGTGAAAAATAAAAATATCACCAACAACATCAACAACAGCGCTCATTTTCAGTTTCTTTCCTCTCAGGACGTAAATAGCCACAATAAATAAATAAATAAAAAAATATAAAAAAAACTTTAATGAAGCAGATGTTTAGTCTTGGCTAACCACTAGACTTCCAGGGTCAGCAGTGGCGACAACCTTTCCAGCCTCAGCAGCGAAGGAGTCAATAGAGAGGAGGCGACACTGTGCACCAGCTAGTCGGGGGGCCGATAATTTGGACGGTTCACTTTGAACGAGGACGGATTGAAGACCAGGTCGATGGCGGCGGTAAATTACGGGTTTGGGAAGAGAGCCGGGTATGTGTTTGAGCTCGGCGGTAATTTTCCATGGGGTAGAAAGGAAACTCGCCATGCACACAGGCGGAGTCCATGGACCTCGGTAAGTCTGGGTCTGTCACGAAGGACGTGCTCACATCCAGCCAGCCTCTTAAATGCATTTCCTGAAGAAGTTGGGTCAAGGATGGACAGAAGCGCCTGGCGTCCCCTGTGCGACACAGATTCCTGGAAAGCTTTTAATTATTTATTTTTTCTTTTTATTCTTTTCTGTTCGTTATATCCCTCTCTTTTGATTACTATTCGCCTGCTGACTGCTGTCCAATACCGTCTCCTATTTTTCAGTTAACCTCTTTATCTTTTATATCTCTAAATGTACCGCATTTTTCAACATTTAAAAACGCGCAGCGACAGGATGTAGTCGAGAAGGATGCAACAACATGAACGATGTTCACCAGAGAAGAGCACCATAAAATGTGGATATACCTACATATAAACAAATAACAAAGAGACTATTTATTTCGCTGCTTTATTTTTGGACAGCTTCTTTACCCGTTTAGTTCTATCCTTCATTCCTCTTTCCGTCCGTCTATCTATTTATTGAACCATCCGGGCATCTCGCGATCTTCAGACAATTATTCTCGCCATCTGATTATGACAAGGCAACTTGCCCGTGAAAATCTGTATGACATATTGAAAAAAAAAACTTTGATCGGTGTTGTCCAACAATGATGAAGTAGGCATCACCGTGGCATGGAGCCCTAAGGCAGAAATATTCTCCCTGAATAACACGCACCAGGCAAAGATTGTGCGAACAAAAAGTCCCTCGCTCATCCACATGACCACTCCAGTAAAGCAGAGTGTTCGGAACTGGCAGACCTTCTTCACTTGAGCCCGAATAAATCAACGACAAGCTGCTATTTTTTCCCTTCACCACCTCCAGGCAAGATTTCTCTCCGACACCAAGGCCCCTGGATGTTCTCTAAGGGCTCAGAGATCTTATTGGCGGGTGGGTAGGGAAGCCCTCCTTCACACGGGTGTCACTTGAGGTGAAAAAACATTTTGATCATCCTCCACATTTCAGCCAAACATTAAGAAACTTTTTCTATTTTTAGTTGAGGTTAGGTTAGCCACACAAAGACCTGTTTGTGTTTATCTGTTGTCGATTCTATCCCTGCCCTTAAAACACATGTTTCTGAAAGCAGGGGAAGAGCTTGAGCAGACATTCGATCATTTCCAGCGCCCTCGTCTTTGCACTAAGGCCTGTGGTCCGCCTCCTCATGACAAGCACACCCTGGCCTTCTCCACCTGCTTTTCCCAAACATCTTTTGAGACATGTGTACTATCACTCTCCTCCTTTTCTTTTTTTGTGCCAAAAAAAAAGAAGAAAAAAAGAAAAAAAAAAGAAAACATATATTGGCTAAACTTTCTGAGAGGCTGATGAAGTGGAAACTAATTGCTTCTCCTCTATTTCGGTTTTGTGAGTGATTGCCCCCCAGTTCTTGATTGCTATTCTACTAGACAGCTGGTTGTGGGTTTTCCCCCTGTACTCCAGATCGTGTATATTTATTTCTCTTTCGTGTTTCATTGTTTGCGCCAGTGTTGTCTGTAGAGCAGATCATTTGTGATCCTTTTGTCACCTGGTGATATTCAGGATTAAAATTACAATGAGATGAAACCATATTCAAGCATAAGTGAAAAATATTTGATCTTTATATTTCAAGACACAAAATTAATGTAATCATCAAGAGGGGGCGACATAATTTCCGAGGAGTGAGCTGAGATGGAGGGTCGGCTTCCACCGGTCTTTAGGTGCGGTCATGTGAGATGACAGAACGATGCCCTGGAGGCAGACGCACGGGAGCACAAGGAAAGAGCATCTGGCAACCCTGTGCTTGTTTTTTTGCGGCCACATTTTTTTTTTCGATAAAAATCAATTCCATTTTACTGTCTAATTTTAGACACGTGATTGGATGGACTGAAGCGAGCTTGCTGTTCGAACTGCGCTCAACGGAATGCTAATCTTGTCTTTGTTCTTCTCTTCTTTTTTTTTTTTGTCTTCTTACCTCCCAGACTATGTGTCTACCTGTCTACCTGCTCGCTTACTTGTCTATCTCTCTCTTTGCCTTCCTACCTCCCAAACTATGTGTCTACCTGTCTACGCTTACCTATTTACCTACATACGTTCATGTCTATCAACCTGTCTACTTGTCTGTCTGATTGTCTGCCTTGCTGTCTATGCAGGTGTCTATTTGTAAGTCTACCTGTCTATATGACTACCTGCCTATATTATAGACAGGTGATGGAGACTACAGGGATGTAGACACCAGCTGACCAGGTATTACTGACGATGACTGTAATGATAGAGAATACAACAGTCGAAGGTGGAGGACGATGAAGCCCTGTTGATCCGGTCCCAGACCAGTCCTCCACCACGATGTCAGCGCATGATCCCTTCGGAGGTCAACAGCAGGGAATCGATGAATGTTCTGAATGCTCCCCGTGAAACGGAACGAAGAAATTAAAAAAAAAATGTCCGGCATTCAAAGATCAAACGCGTGTTTAAAGGTGCCGCGATGTGTGAGCCGCATAGGAATTATTCATTTCATACTTTGTCTGTGTATGTGTGTGTGTGTGTTTCATTCTACCTATCCATCAAATTTTCACACATAAAAATCCACACATACATAAAGGCGCGTGCACACACACAAAGTCACTTCTGCGACAAATGAGAACAAAATCGTGAGAGGAAGAAAAAGAAAAAAAAATTAAGACGACGAGAGACACACTACTCCTTCAATTCGAAATGTTTTTTCTTGCACACTGAGAACAGTTAAGAAGTTTCTGCGGTGTAAAATCTGACTCTATCATTTTCTTTTCTTGTTTTCCTTTCTTTGCCTCCGCAGCGAGAGGAAGAAGCCCAGCATGTGAACTTTCCTTTGTATGAAGCATTCTCTACACCAGTTTTCACATTGCACTGGCTTCAACACCGAGGGATTTCAATTCTTGTCTTACACCCAGAACTGCTTTTTCCCTCCAGTCCAGCCATCGAGAGGCAAAATTGCGGAGGAACTTGTGAGGGTTGCATCACACTCTGTGTCCGACATTTTGTGGGCGTCGCAGCACGTGACATACACCGGCTAATCAACTTATTTCACATTAAACAATCATGAGCGGGAACTGGCTTTGATTTTTAAATTATTGCACAGCAATTAAAGGAAAAAGTTACAAGTGTTTTCTTGTGTTTTGAAACATAACATCCTTTGGCAGCTTGCTGTCACGCGAAAGGTCAGTGACCTTTGCATTGTTATCGTTTTGATGATCACGTGGTTTGACAAGCTTCTTGTAGGGCCTTCTGGGTGAGTGTTAACCATGTTTTATATTACCGTTGTGTAAAATCTTTCTTAATGAGGTCACATTTCACCAAGGGTAACTGGTTAACCCTTACCGGGGATGGAAAGACAGAAGAAGACGTTCGTCGGTTCCTACGTTAGAAAAAAAACATTGTCAGAGAAAACATTCAATCTCCTTTAATAGGGAACATATATTACCCCCAAGAGAAGAATCTAGACCATGTTCAGTGCACTGTAAGAGAGGAGCAGCCGAACAAATCTCCGAAACTAGAGAGCAGCGGGTGGCAGACCCCAGCCCGGTATTTTATTGTATCAGTGAGTCATGCTCACTCCGCACGGAAACACGTGACCGCAGGTCAGACCGATGGCGAGGATACGATGTTGTTTGGAGAGTTTCCTTTTCTTTTCGACTCAAACAGAAGAATTTCTTGCCAGGTCTGAGAAAGAAAGACAGACAGGCAACCAAATGGATAAACAAGACTAGAAGGCCGAGCTGTAATCGGAGACAAATGGGATGGACTGTCCAAGAGGAAGGTGAAAGCAGTTACATAAATACTAGTTTAGAGTGGAACGAACAGCCAGCCATAATTCGATCATGTCAGCCGATCTGTGAAAATGGAATTCATTGCAGCATCACTGTTCAGTTCTCGCAATAAAAGCGAAGTCGAGGTACGAGAAAACTTTAAAGAACAAACCCATCTTCTGCTTCTTCGCTTGTCTCGAGTCCTCTCAAACTTTCTCTCTCTTTCACTTTTTCTCTCCTTCTCTCTTCTCACTTTCTCGGTGCAGCTTTCGAATCCGAGCAAGGCAGTTTGACAGCTGAGGGTGTTGTTGAGGGCAGAAAAGGCAAAGGAAGAGTAAATCTCTTTTGAAACGCGGCTGACGGGTGGACAGGAGTGAGAGAGAGACTGAATGATGAGAAAACAGACCGGCGGGCTGACGGGGTGGATGAACGGCTCGTGCATTGTCGGGTGCTGCCTTACAGATGAGAAAGATGTAAACACAGAATATGGCATTCTGTCAATCAGGGAAAAATAGACAGATAGATGGCGCGGCCGATGGATGCATGTTAGAAAGGATGTGACGTGGCTGTGCAATCTCGCACGCATGCGCACACAGAGACAAATCATTCACGTTTGCAAGAAGAGAGAGAGAGAAATAAAGACAAAACGGTAAAGAAACAAGAAGAAGAAAATGATTGGAGAAGAAGTGGAAAAGTAAAAATAAACAAAAAACAATCAAAAAAGCAAAGAAAAAACAGGCAGCCATGGAGGGGAAGCTGTACCTTCTGTTAAATAAACAGAGGCCATAGAATCTTCCACTCGTCCCCCTGTATGTTCATTGTATATTCCACAGGTCAGCTGGTCATAGGTCACAGTACTCATCGCCATCTCCTCGTTTCAGATCCCACAGATCAGCTACGCCTCCACCAGCGTCGACCTCAGCGACAAAACTCGCTTCGAGTATTTTTCCCGGGTGCTTCCACCCGACACGTACCAGGCGCAGGCCATGGTGGACATCGCCAAGGAGCTGCAGTGGAACTACGTCAACACCATCGCGGAGGCGGGTACCTATGGAGAGAAGGGGATCGAAGCTTTCAAAGAAGCCGCCAAAAATTCCGGTGAGTGGTGTCCCGGGGTGGGGACATCTACACAGTGTATGATGGGATAGCGACTGGGATTACTTAGCTTTCATTTATCTTTGTAACATTCTGTGTGTGTGTGGATATGTAGGTACGTGTGCATTGTTTTGACAAGATATATATATAAAGGTAGGTGTTTGAAACTATATGTATGTGTAGATTTGTGTTCAACCCATGTGCAGGTGTCTGTTTGGCCAAATCCAGAATAATTCCTCGCAACGCAGACGGAAAGGCGTATGAAGACATTATTAATGACCTCCTGGAGAGCACCAACTCGGCCAAGGTAGGTCACAGATTGCTTGGTTCCCTGTTTGGGTCACGACGGCGACAACGATGAATAATGATGACAATGATGTATGACAATGACGATGCTAAAAATACTTGATAATGAAGACGACGACAGCGATGACGATAATGACAAAAGTGTTTTTGGTGATGCTTCTCTCTCGTGACCGTGTTTCAGGTGGGTGTGATGTTTGCTGACGAGGACAACTCCCGTCGCTTGCTGAAGGCGCTGATCCGACTGAACAGGACGCAGGAGCTGACCCTGGTGGCCAGCGACAGTTGGGGGGCCAAAGTTCACCCCGTCACCGGCCTGGAGGCGGCGGCCGTGGGCACCATCACCATCCTGTCCAAGCGTAAAGACATCAAAGGTGCGAGCACTCCCGCCCCCGCGAGGTGACGAATGTCTGTGACCGGTGGTCGCTTCCGGCGATGGTTCCAATCCATTGCTTGCCATGATTTCCTGATGATTGATTGTAATGATTGCTTCTTGCGGGTGCACAAGGGAGGGAATTTATCCTAACTCTGTGTGTTCCTTATCACGTGTCGGGTTTATTTAACAGCTTTGTACTCACCTCTATTATTATTATTGAGGTATCCGCGCCATGAGTCGGTCTATGGCCTGCATCCCAGTGTTTACAGGACCTGCTTCTAGAGATCCAGTCGCTGAGTGCCTCTTTCTGGACCTTAATGATCCCCAGCTACGGGTACGCGATTATCGATAGTTACTTCCCCTAAGCTGCTCTTTGTCTCCAGAAATTACCATTATGGCTTTGTCTGAATAGCGGGCATTGATCAATGGAGGCAGGCCAGTGAAACGCACCAAGAAATAGCTAGGTCATCCCCACACTGGACGCCGGCAGAAGGTAGGAGGATACAGCAGAAAGGAAACAGTACTTCAAGAACAGACACCTTCTCATGGAGTATTTGGGAGAAGAATACAGAAATTTAATAATTAAAAAGGGTACAGCACTCTCCCTCTCCCTCTCTATCTCTCACACAGAATCCACAAGTTCCAGGAAACAACTCACTCTAAGGAGGCCATCCTTCCATTCCTTCCTTTTCCACTTCCTCTCTATCCTTTTCGTCCTCTCCTACTTGTCCGGTGGGGAAACAGGTTAGCATGTACCACCAGGTAAGTAAAGAAGGTATGAATGAATACAGGAAGGAATAAATCAAGGAACGAACAATGAAGGAAGGAAGAATGGAATATCCGAGGTTTCGATCTCGTCTGAGACAATATTTTTCTTTGCAGTTGGCGTCTGCATTGCCGTGATATAGTTTAATCTGCGGGAGGGAACGACGCAGTAACAATTGTCACTCCCCTCCTCCCACTTCTCCTTGCAATTCTTCTTGCCTTTCTTCCTTCCACTATTAGGGAGCAGTCATTATCGCAAGGGTGTACTTGGGTCACGTCCCCGTCATTAAGCAGCATTGGCACATTTGACAGCGAACAGGTTAACCTCCATCTAAAGTCGCCCATTGCGCATGATTGCACCCAGTGGAAAGAAGCCATCTTGCTATTGGTATTCAGCAAGGATGATAATCATGACATCAGAAATATCAATTTTTTATCCGAGGGAAAGGAAGGAGAGAAAGAGAGAGAGAGAAGGGAGGGCGGGTGACCGTTGAACGAGGAAGACGAAGGTTAAGTGCTTATTAGCCTCGCTTTCAGACATTGCGTGCGAGACTCTGTGGTGCCATTGGAAGCAGATTCTGTCTAGAATTATTTAGAACTGTCTAGAACTTCCCGGTTCAAGCCTCACTGCCTTTACGGGTCTTTTTAGCGTAATTCCCCTTGGACCGTTACTTCTTCAAACCTCCGGCTTGGCGCTGAAAGCGTGCGATTTAAAAATTTATTGTAAAATACCGATTTCTTCCTTTCAGCATAATTCCATAAACTTAAAAAAAGCTTCTTGGATGTTAAGGAGCAGTAAATCTTGCAGCACGCGTTTACAGAATCTTGACTTATTACAGCCCGCGTATCGAGGGCGAATCAACGAAAGCTAAATTCAAGTACTGAGCAAATCCATCATAGGCTCACGAAAAGAAAAACGAAGAAAACAAAAATAAATTCAACAAAAGCAGCAACAAAACTAGTCCTGAATTTAAATTAAACAATTTCAACTCCCAAGATATACCTAAATTATTATTGTTAAACAAAATTTATTTTGAATGAATTTCCCCGGGAATTGATTCATGTATCATTATGATCAAAAACAAAACAACCGACCAATCAGATCGATCATAAGATGGCGGTTTGATCAGATGGACGAGAGTTATATCTTTTTGTCCTCGACATAGGTCCTATCTAGCTGTTGATGAAAGACTTGAATGAGTTGAATGAATCATGGTTAAACAATCTTCCATAGCTTGATACTGGCATTACTCCACAGAATCGAGGACCACACCGGTTCTTGGAGAGATATGGTGGGTTACTTTAACAATATCATTTCGTAATAAATAAAATTAAAATTGTAAAAATAAAATTGTAAAAATAAAATTGAGAGGAGGGTAAACTTTATTTCATGATATGGACAAAATATGTCCCAGTGTTCATAGAAAAATATTTTCTAATAGCTTACTATCAAGTTTCTAGAAAATACGCCTTTAAAACTCGATCTCATTTGCAAGTAGAGATGGGTGAGTAAACGGATCATGCCTACCTCTGTCGAAAATCGACTTACCTATCTCTTGTCTACTTGTCTGTGTGCTCAAAGCATACGCGCATGCAAACACACAAGAAAATAATTTCCTGTATAACCCAGCATGTGACCCAGCGAGGCAGCTCAGGGCCGTTGATGAGGTCCAGCACACCTCACAGACATAAATGATTCATTAGCTCTTGCATAACTAGTTCCTTGTATTGTGTAAGGTCTTTTATTCCTTCCTCCATTCACCGGCTGTCGTACAGGTTCACCTGCCTTTCCTTGCCGTTATGCAACTTTCTTCTAGTCCCGCAATGTTGTAGTAGTCTTGACATTGTACGACAGTGTTGTTGACCTGCTTGGTGATGTCCCTGGAGAACGGAGGATGGTTGTTCACCAGATTTATGGAAATAGTACGAGCTTGACCCAGTCATTAAAAACTTGCACCCCACTAGGCCCTTAATAATAATAATAATAATAATAATAATAATAATAATAATAATAATAATAATAATAATAATAATAATAATAATAATAATAAAAAATTGAGTTCCTGACATGATTTAATTTGATATTTTTTGAGCTTTTTACCGTTCTTCAGACTCAAAACGCAAATACTGTCATAGTCATGCACCACACCGCGAATGTCTTATAAGGCTAACAACATATTGAGGTCCCATCAGGACCAGAGTTGTGAAGCGAGAGTAAGTCGTTGCCCAGGGGAACCCAAGAAAAAAACGTCTTATTACTTTCGTAGTAAAAAATGACTTCCTGACCCCGCGGGCACTACTTGATGTCTGTGTTGCCCCCAGGGTAGCTTTGTCGCCAAATTTTAACTTCGGGTTTAGACGTAAAACACCTGCGGGGTCTGGACACCACTTTAGAACTTTGAAAACAAGACACTTGTCCTCGAGCAACGACTTACCCTCGTTTCATAACTGCCGTTCCCGATGATAATGAAGTTGAACAATTTTGTCGTAGCGTCGTCATGTCGTTGTGTGTTTGTAGTGATGGTGGTGTTAGCATAACTACTGAGCTGCCAATCGGATAAAAGTATAGCATATATATAATTCCTAATTATGCACTATACATACTTGACAGTGATAATAAACATAAAGATGCTTGTACAACGACAAAACATCCTCCAGAGCGACGTAGACGTTAACGTGACGTAGAACTGTAGGGAAAGTCACGAGGTGCGAAGAGAAGCCATTGTCTTTTCTCAGTTACCGATATCGCGAGATTTGACGAGTGCAGTCACGGTTCTTTTGCATGTGTGTATGTGTGTGTGTCTTTCAGAGTTTGACGATTATTTCTTAAACCTCACCTTGGACAACAATAAAAGGAATCCCTGGTTTCCAGAATACTGGGAGGAGACATTCAACTGCAGCATCCGCGGCAACGGCAAACGAAAGAAATGCACAGGTGTGTCGTTAGTGCTGAATATTTTGTGCTGATCGTTTTACCTATCACAGTTACTTACAACAAAGACGATGACGACGATGATGACGATGATGAGGGTTGGAAAGTGAGGGAATTTTATCACTAATTTCAAACTACATCCCAATCACAGCAGTTCGGAACCTGACATTACACACCTTGTAACGTTTGTTCAAACCGGTGACGTCTGTGCCCTCCCCCAGGTCAGGAAAGTCTGCGTGACGTGCCAGGGTACAAGCAGGAGGGTCTGGTGCAGTTTGTCATCGACTCGGTCTTCGCCCTGGCGCATGCTGTTCAGGACATGTTGTCTGTTCACTGCAAGAATGGCTTCCCGAGATGCCCCTACCTGCGGCGGTTGTCTGGAGAAGATTTCCTAGGATTCATCCGAAATGTCTCCTTCACAGGTATTCAGTCTGTGGGATCTGGGGTCTCGTTCCTGATGTTTCACTTACTCTGATTTAGTTGTGGGGTCCTTTGTCTTGAGTTGTCAACAAGACAGGTCGCTTTGCCAATTAATGCTTTCATCAAAACTATTTGATAAATATTCTACAAAAATTTTGGTTTGGAGGATACTGAGGTTAGTAACAGGTAAGAAGTATAGCTGCATGACCAGCCTTTCAGAACGGATTGTGGTTAGGTTTCGAAGTACCACCGCTGTATTACTAACTGAAAGGCAGCTCCTACACCTTCCAAAGGACCAGATCTTGTAGTTTTGGATGTTGATACCATACTTTATCTAAGCAACAATAAACGATACAACTGCCCAGAGTATGAAATGATCTCACTTTCTGTTTGTCTTGTTTCAGGTATAAGCGGAGATGCCGTGCAGTTTAATGCCAACGGCGATGGTCTGGGCAGGTATGACATCTATCAGTTCCAGCAGATGCCAGACAAGTCCTTTGACTACACCTTGGTGGGAGAATGGACGGACAGGTGAGAATTTTCCCTACCAACAGTTGGTTCTCTGTTTAATCACCGAACGCAATTTTTCAAAGTTTTTTTTTCCACAAAATTGATTTTTATTCCAAATATGCAGAATTCCTAAAATAACAATCTACGCAATTTATGTGACATTTTTAAAAGACATATTTTCCTACAATTCTATATTGTAGCAAGCTCACTGAGAGTTCTAAATTATATTATCAAATTAATTCACACCAAAGAATTATTATTAACAAATAGTCCAAGCAAGACAGATGCAGAATAGTTTAATTTTCACAAAACTTGTTAATCAAAGGACATGAGTATAGATAATCAACATTTTTAACCCGCACTGTGTTGCTAGATATTATGCAGTAACACTTGATATCCTTGGGTTCCAGGCTGAAACTAAATCTCAGTTTTCTTCAGTGGAAAAACGGGTCGTCTGGTCGGCCACCCGTGTCAATATGCAGCCACCCGTGTAAGTTTGGAGAGAGCAAACGGCGGAACAGTCAGTGTTGCTGGATGTGTGTGCCGTGCAAAGACAACGAGTACCTCAAGGTAAGGTGTGATGAACAGGATTACACTATGAGTAGGTAAAGATACTGTCTGTACGACAAGTTACAACATACATATTTCAAGGTAATGTCTAGGATGCGTTACAGCATGATTACCTCAAGATTACACTATATAGGGCAATGTAGTAACTCATGGTTATGTCCATAGGACATGTTACAGAAGAACTATATCGTGGTAATGGCTGTCAGACTCCGTTACAGTTCCAGTACCTCGAGGTAATGTGTGTAGGATGTATTACATCATGAGTAAGTACATCAAGGTGTTTCTGCAGACAGGCAATAGTTACAATATAAATATGGTAATGACTGTAGAAGATGTCACATCATTAGTACCTCAATGTAACATCCATAGGACACTGCTAAAATATATAATCGCTAGGTGTAGGTCATTGTAAATCTCAAAGTAATGCCTGTAATGCATTTTATCACCTTTAGATACTACTTTTTCTCGCTGTTTTCACCTGCTGCTCTCACTCACTGTTCTTGCTCCTCACCAGCTAGTGTCGCCCTATCAGGACGAGGAGACGTGCCAGTCGTGTGACGACAAGTCCAAGCCCAACCCCAACCGTACAGGGTGCGTGCGGCTGCCGGAGGTCTACATCGAGTTCAGCAGCCCGTGGTTCCTGCTACCAGCTGCCTTCTGCATCTTCGGCATGATCACCACCATCTTCGTCTTGGTCGTCTTCATCCGCTACAACCGCACTCCAGTCATCATGGCCTCGGGTCGCGAGCTGTGCTACCTGCTGTTGCTCGGCATCTTCATGTCCTACGCCACGGCCTTCGTCATGCTCGTCCGACCCTCGCCGGTCCTGTGCGCCATCCGGCGCCTCGGCATCGGCGTCTCGCTCTGCTTCATCTACGCGGCGCTGCTGACCAAGACCAACCGCATCTACCGCATCTTCAACGTCGGCATCAAAGCCATGGTCAAGCGGCCCAGCTACACGTCCCCGCGCTCGCAGATCCTCATCTGCACCTGCCTCGTGTCCGTGCAGGTGGTCGGGGGGCTGACGTGGCTGGGCTTCGAGAAGCCGGCCACCGAGTACCGCTTGCACGAGAAGGATTACTTGGCCATGGAGTGTCGGTCCAGTCAAGTGGCCACCATGATGTCGCTCTTCTACAACATGTTTCTCATCGTCCTGTGCACGGTGTACGCTTTCAAGACGCGCAAGATTCCGCAGAACTTTAACGAGGCCAAGTACATCGCTTTCACAATGTACAGCACGTGCATCGTGTGGTCGGCTTTCATCCCCATCTACTTCGGGGCCAACCACGACTTTCGGGTGAGTTCGCCGTGGTTAGAGAGCAGCGGTCATTGTTTTAAAATGTGCTTTTAGTATGTATCTGTGTGTGTGTGTGTGAGAGAGAGAGAGAGAGAAAGAGAGAGAAAGAGAGAGAAAGAGAGCGAGCGAGCTATAAACTATAGCTGGATAGCCAAAATCTAGCACCCGCTGAATATCATGAGTCACCATGATAGTCATGAGGTGGCACAAGCTTGCCTTTTTAAGGGATTTCCTAATTTTTGTAAACGTTATTGCATTATTTATATCCAGTTCCTGTGGATATTAGGATGTTTTAGTTTTTCCGGAGCTGAGATACTTAAAGTCTTGTTCCTCTTCAAGCTGATTCATTCCCTATTTTTAGTGAATATCAAAGGACATAGACCTCAAAAGATATCTTAAAATACTTGGATTTTGTAATATGTGCGTATAATTCCTCAGGATATTTTTCGGCGTTGATATTCCCACACCACAAAAACATATGTGGCGATACTTGAAAAAGTCATTAATTTCTTTAAAGACATAGCTCCCAAGAATCTAGCGACGTATGAACCTACAAAAAGTGGTCAAAGGGACAGAACTCGCCTTTACAGAGCACCCTAGCGGCCCAAGGGAGTTAATTCAGGACTACGCGTTGTGGGCCCGGTGTTCGTTACTTAGAAGTTGAATGACCGGTGGTGTAGAACGGCTTATTGTACCCTCTGACGTCACCCTAACCTGTGATACGAGGTGACGTCAGCTGATTTAAGTGCACAACTCTTTTTTTTCTTTTTTTTTTTTTTAGTCACTTGAACGTGAACTCTGTGCATATATTAACCCCTGGGGACAAATATGTAGACCGTTATTTATTTGCTCTGATAGATGAGACACCATATACTATCTGCAAAGAAGCATCTGTCATTGTTACCATAAAGCATTGTTCTCGTATTACTCTCGCTCAATCGCTTAAGCTTTCCTCCATCATGCACAGACCGTTATCCCTTTATTTCACCTCCCTCCTTCGCACCCCCTCCCTAAGCCTCTCTTCCGAACTGAAAGAGGTAGAGAGAAGTATTAGAAGACATCCACCAACGCTTAGGTAACGTCTGTCAGGGGAGAGGGGGGCCCTAGCTTTAATTTTCTTAGTTCTCTTCGTCTATTAACTCGTTATCGGGAATCTGTTGGAAAGTATACAGCACGCACCAGTCACGTGATATAGTCACGTGTACATGCACGTACGACAATATATCTTTTCCCTTCTTGTTTTTGTGTGTTTTTTTTTTCTTTTTATCCTTCCATGTTTATGTCTGATATGATCTCTAATTCTAAAATTTGAAGTATGTTAAAGCAGAAGGATGAATGAACAACACAACTGTGACAAAAATCTGAAGATTGTTTCGTCTGCTATGTTTTGTCACCAGATCGAAGTGACCTCCCTTTGCATGTGCGTGGCCATCAGCTCCACAGTTTCCTTGTTCTGCCTGTTCGCGCCCAAGGTCTACATCGTCCTCTTCCAGCCCCACAAGAATGTCCGTCAGGCCGCTAGTGCGTCACTGCCCAGCACGGCCTGCAAGACGTCACGCACCTACTACGGTGGTTCGGCGGGAGTGACGTACCCCGCGCAGAATGGCAGCGCTCTCAGACAGTCCTTGGAGTCCGAGTGCTGCCACGAAGAGGGCAGAGACCGTGTGGAGGTGGTGAATGCCTTTCCGGACAGTCTCGACGAGTTCTCGTGTGATGAGGGCGGTGAGATTGCGGACCCACCCCCGCCCTCAGCCGTCGACACTTGATCTGAGGGCTCGCTTTTAGTGCCAGGTACTCCCGCGCCTGAAACTCTGGACTAAAGGCTCGCTTTTAGTGTCAGGTGCTGTACGCCAGGAGGCGACTAAACGTTCGCTTTTAGTGCCGGGTACTCCACATACTCCACATAACTCCACATACTTCCCATACTCCACACCCGGAAATAAAGACTGACAACGCTGACGTTCGTATTTTCACAACTGGAAGTTTTTTGATGCTATAGAGGTCGTTCTTCACGTTCACCAGTCTTTATTTGTAATATAAATGAAAGAATGGAAAAAAGAAAGAAAGATGAAACTCATGACAAGTCCTTTGCTGATACATTTTGGCGCCAGGGCGGTGTGGTTCGGCACAGCATCTAGTTCATTGTCGTGTCAGTGCAGACGTGCAACCAATGTGTTCATTGTGTTTTGATGTGCTTGATTTGCTTCATCAAGCCACCTTGGTGCTTCTAGTAAGTAAACTAGTAGACCATTGTCTCCATTTGTTTGGTCTTGAACCTGCACCCCTAGAACAATTTACCTAGAGAATATAGGTGCACATGCGACAAATCATTGCTGTGATCACATTACTGTTGAAGGATGCAGTTTGAATGATTAAATAAGTTTTTATCGGTATTTAAAACTTTTCAAATGATGTCTTACTAGAAGTACATTAACAAAGACTTTCTGGCTAAAGTGAAGTGAAATATGTGATTGATGGTGAGAAAAATACAAAACTTTTATAGCATGTTTAATTGTTAAACATGAATACACAAATCTTAAATTGTTAATGTTTCAACTACAATTTAAAAAATCATTCTCTTTTAGCACATCCATGGAGAAGGAAATTAGGAAATAACAAAGGAAATTTAAAAAACCCACAAATGTTCGGTTCAGCTGAACATTTCTTTCACTGGTCGCAGGATCCAATGTTATTCACTGATAAAGCGGCTGCAGATAAAGGGAAAGAACACTGTTGACGTCGGCAACGTGCAGTAGCGATAGTTAGCTCCCTTCACCGCTCCTCAGCTTCACACGGCAGTTTCTTGGATTTTTGCGTCTCCTTTTGATAATTATGGGTGCTCGAGGTTATTTGATTTTCGATGAATCTCTGTTTTTAGTTTCTATGTATTTGGGATCGGGTTGGGAGGGGTTGCCTCTCACTGCTTTCACAAAAGTATTAATAGTCCACGAGACATTTTTTAGCGTGTGTATATATAACTGGGGTGTGTGCGTGTGCGTGCGTTCGTCTTTGTATGCTTATCGTACCCCAGAAAAAAAGTGAAACCATTTATGGGGGGAGCTCAACGCAGATCCTTAGTGCCTATCCGCCCCCGATCGATGGTCTTTCATGTGCGCTTTCACAGCTAACCACTCCCTCCCCCTCGTCCTGCCCTCCACTCACGCATTCCACGTCCCTCCACAGCCTCGATCTGCACCGCGTCACCATTTGATCCTTATAATGGATGACAATCATCGCAGTTATTAGCCGGCTTTTGGGTGTAAACCCGTTTTATAATTTTTTATTTATTTATTTATTTATTTTTAACCACCGACACTCCTGAAAACGTGCATTCAGCCGCGGAGACAAACGCTTATCATCAACTTTCGGTAGTTGCCGATGATAAATGTTTGTTTCGTGTTGCATAATGGCTCGTTTTTGGCTCAGTGTGATGTCCTCAGGGATGGAGGTCATGACCTCCAGTGTGTGTTCACATCCTCCCACTCTAGAGAGGAGTCCGTTTCCGATCCTTTCTTGCCATCGCTTGTGAAATTATAACGCATAGACTTGTTGATCATTCCTCCACTGACTCAAACCCTCAGGACTGGCTTTGTGGTGGCAAGAGAACCCTGGTCTCATGCGGAGGGATTTGAATAACAGTGGAATGCTCCTGTACAAAGACTGCTAACTTTTGAACTAAATATTATGGCATCCGAAGGGGAGAAAGACAATGAGTCTTGTATAAGACGATGAAAAACCATTTAACACTGAAATAGGGGGAGAGGGGCCATGAGTGAAGGCGAGGGTCTTTAAAGGGTTTGTAAATTAATGCCAGATAATGTGTACACCAGTTTGACTGCAGTTTGTCAGCTGGTCACATAGGTATGTCGTTACACACAACTCTTTGAATGTCAAGCCTGTCATGGTTCAAAAGGAATCAAAGCTGCAGAGTTAGAGAAATATTTTGTTTCCATGCAATATATATATATATCTTTTTCTGTACACTAACGAAATTTTGCATGTCTTTCCTGCATTTTATCTGCTTGTCTGTTCTTGTGTTTGTCAGTCTCTCTATGTATATATATCTTGACACAGTGTACCAAAAAAGTAGGTATAAAATACTAATTGGGCCATGTTGAAACAGGCTTGATCTGACAATAATAATTTTGTCATATGAATCTATGTACTCTGTGTGTGTGTGTGAGAGAGAAAGAGAGAGATAGAGAGAGAGATACATCATCAACATCTCGGAATCTGCTACTGTGTCCAGAGTCAAGTACTATGCTGTACATATAAAACTTAAACTGTTACCAATACATGTTATGTATATCACAATGTAGATAAAAAAAAACCCAGTCCATCAAAGAACTGTGCACCTGTACTATATTTCTTGGGGGAGTATAGAAGTAGGAGAATTACATTATTGTTGGAGGCGCAGAGTTTGATCTCATAAATTAAAATATTTATATTCGCTGTCCTTTAATATGACTTTAAAAGTTGAGTGTGTACATTTTTTATTCATTCATGACTTTAGGTTAACAGTATTTATTATAACTATTTACATGTGTAATACGTCTTTATGAATACAAGTGTTGTTTCCTAAACTGAAACAAGACTTTTTTTGCTCAAGTCCTAGTCTTCATCTTGCTGACCGGCCAGGGCAGGTCCTTCAGAACTGTTCCCTGCACGCCGCCAATGTGTAGTTACTTGTTCCTACAGTAGGGAGACAGTGTGTGTGTGTGCCCGCTTGTGTGTGTCTATGTGCTTGATGAAGGCAATGATGAGAAGAACATGAGTGCGTCTGTGTGGGTCAGTCTGTGTTACCTGTCCCAACTGAACCTTCTTAACCAGACACACTACAGAACATGAGACTGTATTTATGGTCGTCATTTCAAAAGATGTCCCAAATATAGTCCCATTTTCGACACTTTATTCTGTCTTGTAAAGAAGATTCTTATAAGGACGAGTGGGAAACTGGCAATTTTTTCTGACTGGGTAAAAGCGCATGATACTATTTTCCTAAAGCTAAGTAAATAGCATCCTTTCGTCTTCGAGATACCCGCCTACAAAATCTTCATGCTCAGAAAAAAGCACAAAATCTTGATAGCAAGTTTCTACACAGATATGCCTAATCATATGTTCCAAGCTCTCCTATTGTCTGAACCCTTGACAAAGTAAACATATTTATGCATTGTCCTGACGACTGTGATGCTGATCTCTTTCTGCGCTCAGTATTTTTTTTAAGGACGCGTATCTCGAGAACGAAATAGCACGATTCTCCTAGTTTTGCGAAAGTAGTATCTTGCCTTTATCTTTACCCAATCTTTAAAAAGACAACTTGCACCCCACTAGGCCTTTAAACAATGCACCCATTCTGTTGGCTGTTTGGTGTCATGTTTAGTGATAGTGCTCTGATTTGGTGTAATAACTCATCTCTGTCTGTCTCGCAGTATTTGCAGAGTAGACTGCAAGTCAGCCCAAAAGCTGTACAGCACATTTTTGGGTCGCTCCGGAAGAAAACGGGTCATCTCAGATAGTCTTTCTGCTCGCCAGACCGCAAACTGATCTCACGCACGTGACGCTAGCCTCACAGCAGCTCAGAAAATCTCTTTTGTGACAGAGGAACTAACAGTTCATTCTGCAAGATCATTTATTCTGATATCTATGAGCTTGCTTTGTCGCAGGTCCTATTATTATTATTATTATTATTATTATTATTATTATTATTATTATTATTATTATTATTATTCACGCTAGAGCTATATTAACACTGTCTTCGTGGTAAAAGGTTGGTCCACACGTTAGAGTTTCTACTCTGTCTACACGCTACAACTATTTTAAGACTGTCTACATCATAGAACTACTAACACTGTTTACACTAGAATTGCATTTTCTACACTCGTAGTCGAGCTGGCCTACATGACTATCTTGCTGCAAGATTCACCCACAAGGACGGTAGAAAACAAAATTAATTTTTTTTTTTTTGTTTCATTCCGTAAAAGGGAGATAATGTTTGTAGGTAGTGCAGGAAGAGTTACTAGTCTTGTCTGTCGCTTTCTTTGTGTTGTGTTTTGTAACAGTTGCCTAGTTTTTACCACATCGTGTGCTCAAAATACCGTAAAGGCTTTCTTAGTGCTACTTTTATAGAGCAGAACATAATGCATTTTTTAAAAAGTATTTAAAGTGGTTACTGGAACAACTTTCGCACGAAGTTCAAGTTCTGTTGACTGAGTAATAAAAAATGTATCAGTTTAGTGAATCCCTGTTTTGTATACATTTTAATGAAACCATTGAATACTTATGGGATAAAAATATAAAGATGAATAATTTTATTTTCTTTTGAATGCATATATAAGAAAGCTAGTCATATCCCCTAGACATTTTCTCGATTGTTACCACACCCCGTGAATCTGTACACATATAGCTGAACACCTTAATACTTTACAAATTCTGCCATAAACATAGTTTTTTTTTCACATGTTGAAATTATGCAGACTTAACATTTAAAGATTAAGCTTCAAGTGATTAGTTTTGTTTTCATATTGGATTTTTTTATTACTTTATAATGTACTTTTGTGTATTTATACCTAACCTTAGTATTTCTTAAGCACGTATATTCTTTAGCAATTAATTCTCATTATTTTAAAGCAAAACTACCGTCAATTTTATTGATTATGTTCCATAACAATTTTTCTAGACATTAACTTTATTCATAAATCCCTTGAGGGATCTACAGATATCGACATTACATACATAATAGCAGTTCACCACTCCAATTTCCTCATAAACAGCACGCATAAAAGTTAGTTTTGTGTATATAGAAATAATACTGACATTAAAGCTAATGGTAGCAATCTTGTTAATAATACTAGTCTAGCATTAACATGACTAAAACCAGATAAATTTCACCAAAAGCACTCTTAGAAAATCCGTGTGACCGCCGATGTACATCGGTGATATGGACAGAAAATAGAAACATGAAATCGGATGATAGATCGTGAACTTTACATAAAAATCTTATAGGATGTCATGGTAAAACATTTTGGAGGTGTAGGCAAAAAGCAAAGATAACACTACCCCATAGTTTTAGACCAGAGATGCTAAGGGGTCCTTTACACATGCGCAAACGGCTGGACTGGGCGGATAGCAAACCCGGAGGTAGGCTGCAGAAAGAGAAGTCGCTAGTTAGTGTTAACAGGTAATGATAACCACAGGTGTCCATCCGAATTATTATCACAAGCTCCACAATCTCAAAAGCTTCAGAATTCTAACTCCGAAATCGTTTTCTCTACTTTTGTTCTTCTGTCTCTTTTTTTCTAACCCAGATTGTCTTCTTATGTTTTCATTCCTTATTTGTATTACTTCCAATTCTAGCACCGTACCTCTAGACTAAGTCGACAGCCCTTAACATCCGTCCACTAGTCCTGTCAATGTGAATGACAGTCTGACGGCCACGATTCCCTGCGTGTCATCAGTTTGCTGGTCGCTGTAACACTGATTAGTGTGTTGTTTGTACTTCACAAACTCCTCAGTTCCTGTTTTATCATATAACTATATTATGCTGCGGACACAGGTTGCTTATTTTAAGTCTCTTCTGTTACATTAATCTTCCACAGTCCTGGCCAAGATTCATAATTTAAGTAAGACACGATTGATGGTTTAAACGCTACATAGAGACAAACAATTCCCAATATGTTTATGTTCCAGTCTGTAAATAAAGCGAGATGAAAAGACTGTTATAATAATTACATACACACAAGCTTGTGACAAAGTGATATGTGAGGCTATGAATACAGTATTTTTAATATACCTGTAAGTTGTGTGACATAGTATAGTGTAGTCTGATCTCTTTAAGCTTTTCTTGTGGTAAAAATTTTGAAAAAATTTCTGTTACGATTCTTTATCTTCTGTAATGTTTTTCGTGATGCAAGAATGATTACCGGGCAGGGGGACGGATGTTCAAAAAGATGTTTGCTATGTTTTTCCTAAGTGTAAATTGCGGTGAAACAGCTTATGATTTCGTGGAAAATATTTGCGCTGAGCGGCAATCTGTGAAACTTTTGCTGATTATTCACCTAAAACCTCATCCTCTTCAACCTTCATCATCACCATCCTAAAGACCTTTCTGATCATCGGATGCTTTTGATAAAGTGAAGTTAAACTTAATGTTCTTGCTATTGCTTTGAGTGGTAGTTCTTTAGCTGTTTGATTTTCCAAAGTAAAGGGCAGGTAAATGTTTTATTCCCAACGGCATAGTAATGATCATCGTGTGGTTGAGGCCTAGGCTACCTCTACAACCCGTCTATACCCTCCCCGTGCTGCAAAAAACAAAAAGTCCCCACAGGAATGTGTTAATGTTTATCATCTTAATGATCTCAAACCGTGTTTTATCAAATACCGATGTTTATTATTTATACTTGCTGGTTTTTGGTGCGAAAGCGCATCATGACTGTTCTCTTCCAAGATAAGATTGTGTATTCATATTCACTGTCCAGTGTCTGAGAAGTGGCAACGAACGTCCTCTCACTGGAACTGGACAATATGGAAAGAGATGATATTATGGAAAAAGAAACTGAATGTCGTTTGACGAGGGCCTTAAAGAAGCTTTCGTCGCAGACTCGTGAATTCCTATTACAAACTCTTGCTAACTCTCGCCACAGATTCTCGTGGATTCTCGTCACAGACAATCAAGGAACATCACTTCGTGCTTGCCTCTAGCTCGTGTTGCGAGTTTTCTGCGCATGCGTAAGGACATGGCAGACATCCTGCACGTACCTACCTACAGTGTGTCCTCTGTGTGTGTGTGTGTGTTTACACGTATATTGTCAGTGTGTATGTCAATCATCTAGTTTTATGCTTGTGCGTAGGCTCATCCGTGTGCATAATTCCTCTGTGCGTGAGTGCGTCGTACGTAAGGTTGTGTTTTCAAGAGTCGTGAATGTCTGATGATGAATCGTCAGGAATTATTTCACATCCTGACGCATTTGCTTAGAGAATAAAAACAAGAAACACCATTGAGTCTGTATTCATTGTGTCTGTCAGTGACTTTTAAAAGGACCACAATCAAGAAAGAACACACATACACAAAACCCGCCAACCCCGCAATTAAAGTTTTGTCTGGAGTAAAATAATAAAGGATGCCAAAGTAAAATGTCTCCAGTCAAAGAATATAATAAAGGACTCTAAAACAACTTTTACGTAGTCAAAGAAAGTAGCAAACACAGCACTACAGTAAAATGTATCAAGTGAAAGAACTTATTAAAACTAAAGTAAAATGTATCCACTTAAAAAATATATTAAAGAACACTAAAGCAAAAAGTATCAACTTTAAGAACATAACGCAGCACGCTAAACTAAAATATATCACGTTCAAGAATATAATAAAGGACACTAAAATGTTTGAAGTCAAATAACTTTGCACAACTGTAAAATGTACTAAGTTAAAGAACATAATACATTAATATGTCCAGTTCAACAATATATTAATGGGACACTGCGAAGTAAGTACCAATTTTTAAAAAGTCTTTCGGATTCCTGTCAAGTTTGATATAACAAATTTTAATATTAAGAACTAAAATTAAATCCAAAGTGAAAACACTTTTCATTATAACTTTTGGGGGGACGCAGCGTGTCACGGATTGATGATTGTCAGTACAGTTACCTCAGATGACATCAGCATGATCAAACAATGGTAACACGAAAGATTTGTACACGTTTACAAGTGCTTTTACACTAAACAGACATTATATTACTTGAGACAGCCAACTAATATAGAGGTTTTCTAGCAAGGCAAGTGATGTTATTTTCGTCTACAGTTATTTTGACCTGAAGGTCAAGGTGTTTGTGAAAGGTGGATTGTTTCATGAGACAGAATCAATCAAAAGTAATTTAATAAGATTCTCTTATTTTGTCTCCCATCAGAGTCTCTTTTAGTCATCTGACAGTCACTCAGCTTGAAGAACCCTTGAAAACCAGTCGAATGGAAAATGTACAAGTTGTGTAAGGGAGGGAATAAGCACAAGAGTTTGATTTGATGCCAAAAGGGATTACTTCCCTTGAATAAGGACGCGCTTGCGGCAATGTGCATTCGTAGCCCTAGGCGTTAAATGTGCACATTTCACTTGGTTTGAAATAATAAAAAAAAAAACACAAATAGTAATAAAATGAACAGATGGAAATAAACAACTATTCTGTCTGTTTATTTATTTCACAGTTTCTATAAATTGTTCAATCTCAAGCTTGAAACGATCATATAAAAGAAAATAAAACATTTCAGACTAAAATTGTATCTTATGTAACTAAAAGCTAAAAGATCCGCCACTAAGGTTAAAATTATGAAAACACATTATAAACTGAGGAGATTTTTCGTCAAAGGGACTAAAGAAACAAAGAAAAAACAGAAGCATTGAAAAATAAAAATAAAATAAAGATGAATATGAGGCAGAGCAAAGAAAAAGAAAACCCCAATACACTGTTTAGCTAAATAAAATACGAAAAATATTATTTTTAATTTATATCATAATTTCTTAGATTATTTTTCCACACGACACTACTTGTTTATGCATGCAACACACTCAATCCGGTAAACACGGTCACTTTATCAGCGATTCCTCAGCTGTTCTCGATTCTGACTGATTATAACATTATTTAAAGTTTCTTTATTCCTGTAAGCGCACACTCCCAAGCCATCCTTGTGAATTTATCCTCTCCCCCCCAACATGTTCAATGAGCCAGTTCATAAGCAGTCTCGATATTATCAGCGGCTCAGGAATCCCAGAATCCATCCCTTCTCCCCTAAATGTTAAACGAACCAGTGGATAAGTAGTCTTGACAGTATCAGCGGCTCATAAATCTCAGAGGAGTTTACCCGGTCATGCCTTTACCTCTGTGTCCCTGCCATATAGTTCAATCGAAGAATGCAAGCCTAGATTGTCTGCACTCAGTTAATCCTGGCGAGAACTGTGTCAACAGCTTCTATGGAGCAACGCTTCCAGATGATGAACATATCTTTGGAATATTTCAAATTAAAAAAAATAATTTGAAAATATTCTTTATAGATATCATATACTTTAAAAGTTATCGACACTCAATAAAGTCAACAAAGTTCTGCTTCGAAAATGAGCTAAAGGTTATCACGACGATTGTTTGGAAGCTCAACTCACATTCTTTAGTGCAGTGGCCTGATGTTTCAATTTCAATTTCAATTTCAATTTAACTTTATTATCTCACTAGGAGAAATTACAAGACGTGGTAAAACAACTGGCTTATAATAAAACTTATAATAAAATCTTAATAACAACTTAATTCCATTCAAACTATCATATCACACAAACACCTACAGTCCTGATGTTGGCGGGCAATTGAAATGGTTCAAGACTGTGGAAGGCTTTGCAGCTCGAGTACCACACCAATTTCGAGTACTTTGGACAGACACGTGACAGGATTAATAAGATGATATGTTTACAAGAATATGAAGGACTAGGCTAAGTTTATTTAGGGGGGACTACAGATTGTTTAAACAATGAAGCTACAGCACCAGTAGACAAGGGTGATTAGACGATTAAATCCTCCAGTCAAGGCATTCGTGGGTGGCAATCGGGTCAAAAGATCAGGATTTCTTCAGTGACTTTGTATTGATATTCCTGGCCTGGAAGTAAATGACAGGCACCAACGCCATTAAAATCTTCCGAGAAAAATATCAAAACTATGATGACGAGACTGTTCTTCCAGCATGGTCTGATGGTGTCAATACTTGTTTTAGAAAGTGTTTGCAGAACATAAAAGGGAGCTATTCCGGAGAAATTAGCTCACATCTGTATCGATTTCTTTTTAATTTGCAGAATGTTTGCACTCTTCTTCTCTTTCTCGTCTTCTCCTCCGCACCTTTGAAATCGTGTTCGTGATGGGAGACGATATACCTAGAGACAGATTAAATGCGATAATGAATCCTGATCCTCAAGTCGTCTACACGACTCGCGCCAGACCGTTCAGTTTCGAAACCCGCGTGCATTTCTTATCCACGATAGCCAGACTAGATTTTTCTAGAATAATGACATGGTGACTTTCTTCTTGTTCTCGGATTTTTCTCTCATGAATACTGCCCACGCTCACTCGCTCATCGTAATCAGCTCTCTGCCAGGTCCATTTCAAAAACGTCTCTAGTCGTCCATGAACAGATGCAAGCTGCGAGACGTGGATAACTTGCTGACGGTAGACCTGTAAAACCCTCAGAGCAGCTTATCGGAGAACTTGAGATTATGTCCCTTGAATTTTTGTCTCCCTTGACTTGATTTGAATTGGATATTTAGTGACGTTTCCGACTGAATGCTATGTAACTATAAAAAAAAAGGGATAAGACTTCGGAATCTACGACTAGGGCAGAAGGAAGGGAACGAAAAAAAGACAAAAAGAAAGCCTTTGATTTCTTTTACGCAATAGTTTCTTTATTCCTCAGTACCTTCCAATAAAACACAAGGCTAGGAATGCAAACAGGCCCTCAGTACTCCCACACACAACTAGTTTAGTTCAGGTGGTAATAAGTCTCATTTCTAGACACAGCACTTTGAAATGTCCAAAGAAATAAAAGACTTAAAGGTTCACCCGAGTGCAAAATTATTTTCCAGTGCTTAGGTTTAGTCAATAAAGTGTGTTAGCTCCCTAATTCTAAGCCAGAAACTTGAGATAAAAGCCTTTGGATGCTGCAGTCCTCACCTGGGCTTTGGATGTTTGTAGGCGAGTACCTCGAGAACGGAAGGAGGGTAATCACCCAGATTTGGGGAAATGGTATCTTGCACTGAGTTTTACCCAATCACTAAAAAAAGAAATTTGCGCTCCACTAGACTTCTCAGTTGTTCAACAAGCCGAGCTAACCACGAGCGTGCGGTTTAAAAAGAGCGATCAGGAAATGAATATCTCACGTAGGACTAGCAGATGAGACCTGTCATAAGTGCATTCAGCGAAAGGAGCAGACGCAGGGCATGAAGAGGAGGTCATCTGAGCCTCGACAGGATACAGTGAGGTCATGAGGTCATGACGTCTGGTGCAGCGGTCAGTGGAAACTGTCGGAAGGCGCGAGGAGCACTGGCAGGATGTTTATTCCAGCAAAGGGATCTCTGGAGAAAAATAAGCTGCATCCAGACGTGTAACATCGGGGCCAGCAAAGTTCCTGGTGCCAAGAGCTGACATCACTGCCAACATTGATTTCCTTGAGGGTCGACTACACTTGAGTCAGAGAAGGATTACCTGTTGATGTTGTGCCCGGTACAGCACTTAAAAGAAAAAAAAATACCCGCTGAGAATTCATTCAAATTACTTACCCAGTCCAGGACATTAAAAAAAAGTGTCAAGTTTCTAGACGCATTACAACGCATTAAAATTCATATGCGTTACATATTTTCCAGTCAAAGAGCTGTTTCAAAATTTCTACAAGACTCTCACATTTATCTCGTGTGATTCTCGCGCTAGGTAATGAACGTAAGCCCCAATCAACTAATGTGAAAATCGATTGCCAGGCAAATTACAGTCAGTCGGTGCATCCTCGACGATCTTGTCGACAAGGCAAGCGATAACAAGGCAGCAGGGGCTCAGTATATCACAGACCCTACCAAACGGGGGGCAGGAAGTGGAATTCGTAACGCCGCCAACGTAAGTCTTGCCCTCCTAATTAATGTCAAGGTCGGCTGCAGGTTTCCCTTGAACCCACTTCGAGGCTGGGTTAATCAGCTGCGGTCTTTTTTGAAAGTGTAAGTTGAAGCGAAATATCATCGATGATAGTATGGAGTATTTTTCTTGTCATTTTATATCATTTTCCATATTCTTATGAACACCACGTGACTTCAAGCCACCTTTGGCTATTTTGTGATGTCCCATCAAACTTCTGAACTCTGCTGAAGAACAATTTTACACTAAGTACACTAAAACACACTGGCCATCAGTGTAAATAATAATAATAAGAGTAAACTTCCTTGTACTCTGTCTTAATCTTAGCCTTAATATTTGTCTCATATTACTCGATATCACTAAATATTACTTAATAGCTGTTCAGTATTGTTTGGTTTAGTTTAATTAATGTTACTTTCAGCACATTTTTCAGCAAATTTCGGTTCCTTTTAGTTAATAATATTTCATTAGTTTAATTATTAATTTTCTCTATCGCAACCACAAACAATGCATGAAGTACAAAAGTAATGAAATATTTAGAACTCTCTTTCAAACAGTTATCTCTTTGGGAAATTTGAAAATCCTATCTGTGTGGCAGGTGTCGCTCTACATGATTTTCATTTAGAATGGAGGATGTATTTTCCCGTGACTGGTAATTACACAACATGATGAAGCTATAACACAGAGACAGCTCATCCCACATGCCTTTGTGAGAAACTCTAGGGAGCTTTTTTTTTACAGCCAAGTGCATCATGAGCATCGACACAGCAGCGAACTGCAGGAATCACCAGGTGCTTCGAGTTTCTCCATGACCATGGAAACTGAAAGAGTACGAATTCCAAGCAATACACAAAAACAAATTTATATCTCGTGCACAACACAAAGGACGTGAAGCAAGACAGAAATATGCTTTTGTGTAACTTAAACTACACATATCCGAAAAAATGGATAGCTTGATGGATAAACAATACCTTTCAAATATCTAAAATAGCGATAATCTACTTTTCTCGAGAAAAAAAAAAAAAAGACGAATATCCAACCATAAGGAATTTATATATACTTAGCATGTTTTTCTCAAACGCTCAATCAATAGATGACACGACAATCTACTCTAAACGTGTGGAATAACGAGAATTGATTTAAAATAAATTCAGAGTGCTTGATGTGTGTAGGTGTGGATAAGCTGACATGAGAGGATTAAAAAAGGCGGAAAAATTGAGTCGGTACAACCAGTTCAACCCTTCACTCGGATACTTGAAAGGTCGAGTGGAGTGCAATTGTTTTCCTACTGAGTAGGTTAAGCTCAGCGACACCGCTTTGCCTAATCTGGATGAATATAATGGATGAATAAAATGGATGAATAAATTCAAGTAATTATCGTCTTTTTGTTGTTTAATAGAATTGTGTTAGTCAATATTCACTGATATCACTAACTGTTTTCTTGAGAATTTTAGCAATCTATCCACCATTCAATCAGAAGAGATCACTCTTTACTGGTTTAGAGTCTTTATTGTAACCTTTATCATTTATTATTATTATTATTATTATTATTATTATTATTATTATTATTATTATTAACTTACCTACTGCAGTCCCAAAAAAGTTTACTTACTCAACTTGTTTCACGTGTGTACAAAAGGACATTTGCTTTTGCAAACAGTTTATCTTCTATTGTTATTTCCAAATCCAATCACTTGTCTATAATAATAGCTTAACACCTTAAAATACAGGTGTTATCGCTGTTTAGTAGAAGATGTGTGCATGAGGTGTCGACAAATCCTCTGACATGTAAATTACCCATTAGCTGATGTCGAAGGGCGCAACCATTGCAGAAGAGGTTTCCTGCTGTTATTTATGATCCTTGAGGGAAAAATTTGGCTTTGACAGCAGAAGAACAGAGCTGAACGAGAAAAATCTCTGAAACTGTTTTTTTTAATCCCATAATTTTTGGCCGAGGACGTGGCGAGATAAAGCTCACTATATTTGCCACTAAGCCGGTTTGTCTTCATTAAGCGTCCATCCCACTTTTTGTGGCTCATCCCAGCGGTGTACCGCCATGGTGTGGATCATAAAGTAGATGGGAGACAAGTGATGTATGCTTTCTTCACTTGTTTTTCTCTTGTTTCCGACAGTCCAGTCCTCCAGCTGACAAACTTGTTCAGGAACCTCTTCCCAGGCGCGAAAACGCTGTGTGTGTGTGTGTGTGTGTGTGTGTGTGTGTGGATGTGTGTGGATGTGTGTGTGTGATGTGTGTGTGTGGATGTGTGTGTGTCGGGGGGTTGACTTTATTGAAATAAACTAACCTGCTTCCTGTACGACATGGCACTGCGAATGAGATCGGAGAGAGGAAGGGATTGATGGGATGGAAAGAATGTGCCCTTGCTATTTTATGGAAATATAAATCCCTCTTTCCATTCGGGAGATTGGCAATGCACGTGGTACCAACCAGCGTGGAGTAGCGGCCAATTTCTCATTGGTTCACAAATTGTTTGTATTGACCTTCCCCAACAGAAAGATGGTTAGCCTTGTAGGGGCGAAAACTCCATGCTGACAATAAACGACATTCACATTCTTTTCCCTTCAGTATTCTTTTTTTCTTGAGAAGGTGGCTGCCCATATCCCTCCTTGTTCCTATGCCACTACCATAGCTTGTTCTCTTACAATCCATTCTTCTCCTCCTTTCACGTATCCTCTTCCTGTCGGCCATTTTACACAGGCTGCAGGTGAGGGAACGTCTCCCGACAAATAACAGGATTGCAAATGGAGAATAACCCCACCTCTCTAAATTTGTAAACCCTCTTTTTTTACTCAACCGTGACTGCACGTGCGTAGGTGTGGACAATCGCTCGTCACATGCACGTAAACAACACATCAACATTGACCCCTCATCGTTTTCTCCTCAGTGCAAAGCATCAACTGTCATGGTTTCACAACGGTGGGTGACATTCCACAATGATGGCTGTGCTTGGTCAATCCGGAGACCGCAGAATGACGAATGTTGTGGATGTCCACTAGACAGTTTACAACGCTCTTGATCAGCCTTGATGTCAGATTTCCTACCTCCCGATCTGTCTCACACCCCAGAAAATAATCCAACAAACAGTCGGACCGCTGCTTGTTTATAACTCCAGCCCATCACTCACGGGACCACGCCGACAGAAACCGCTTGTAAAACTTGGACCTGCTAAACACATCAGAGGCGACCCCACAACATTAAAAGCCTTTTCTGAACGCTAGGTGGCGCGCAACCTGATAAAGGATCACATGCCTTGCAGGACGAGTACAAACGTGAAAACGCGGGAGTAAAGATATAACAAGACGCCTCCAGCCACACGACATGGCGCCGACATATTATAAACTATCAAAGACCTTTGCCTCTCTTCCAAGTTTGCGGTCAAACCCAGCCTCTATGTGATATCACGGCTCAGTATGTTAATTATCGTGCGCGCGCCATCCTCACAGGTCGTAAAAATGAAACAATTGGATGAAAGCCGAGGTGACCGAACAATCCATCCTAACCCCTTCCACGTGTGTGCGTAGCTTTGTGGCAGGTCCTCCTCTCAGCTGAGTGGATCGGCACTCGTAAAATTCTTCTTTTTCCAGCTGCAGATTGGTTAGTGGGTGACTTCCGGTGTTACGTCACCGAGGTGGGTAAGGAGTGACGTCACAAGGCACCAGAAAGTTTGTTGGTGACGTCAGAAGTGTCGTTTTGTGAGAAGCTGAACCAGCTCTTGAAGGCTTTTGATGAGCGAGTTCTTGGACGCTGGCAAGTTCTAGTTCAAGACTTTGTGTATCTTGGATAGCTTGCTACGGAAGAAATGATGATAGAGGACGCCATTTTATAAAATGACGGGTAGAGGGACTCCATTTTATATCTTTTCAATACAGTATATGCAGTTGGAGTACCCGAACATGTTTGACATTTTTGTTTTTTTAGTTCTTTTAATACACTTGCACTGTATCTGCTTATTCAGCGATGTTTCTTCTCCTGACTGGCACGAAGGGTTCTCTTTGTTTATTTGTTTTTTCCGTGGATCAATGTCTCCTCTTGATCTGTTTTTTTTTATTTTTGTTGCCAGGTTAGTATTCTTTGGGATTGTTCTCGATTGCACCAGATCGCTTCCACCTACGCACCACTTCCCATCGACTTTCCATCAGTCCCATCGACTGCCAGCCTCCTTTATCTCCCTATCACGGTTTCTTGGTGCAGTTGGCCACACAGGTCACACAGTTTATGTTCCGTCCTCTCTGCTCCGTGATCGTGTACAATTGTACATCCTGGCAATCTACTGGACAAGAACTATTTACGAGTATAAACTGCTCTACTACTGACAATACTGATAATTTGTTGTATGGTGTGATGATTTATTATTATTATTAAGAATTGAGTGTAAAGAAAAGATAGGGCTGTTTGAGCGGGCACATTCGCCGGTCTGAAGATGGTCGACTGCGATGTGGATATCCTCTCTGGACACATCAAAGAGGTGTTCCTGTCCACAACCGAGAAATATTGGGGCTGAGCTCGATGAGAAAAAAACATTCCTGGGTCACAAATGAGGTTCTCGACCTTTGTGACTGAATGAGGTTCCTGAAAAGGAGATAAAGGAACACTCCAAAGCAGCTGGCGAGTGCAGGAAAGTCAACAGCGATATCAGGAAAGGAGAGAAGGCATCTAGGGAAAACTGGGTAGAGGAGAAATGGCGGGGGATAAATGGAGGATGGCATGGGGAGACAACCATAAGACATTTCCCTATTGTTCGCGACCATCACCATCGAAGGTCAGCAGAAAATATCAGTCATCAAAGACAACCATGGTCAGGTTGAAGACAAGTCAGTATTACTACGAACTATACAACTTCCAGCTAGAGACAGACCCGAACATCCTCAAGGCGTAGATTGCGACCAATCACCATGCAGACCTTCCAGTTCTACGGGAAAAGGTCTAATGGTCCGTACACAGCTACAAGGGAGGGAAAACTCAAGGGTCTTCCCGATGGAGTTGCACATGTGCGGAGACTGTGAAGTATAAAAAATCTGGAAAATTAAAAAATAGCCCGAATAATGGATGCAATCCCCTGTCATACCCTCTCCAAAGAAGGCAACAGCAAGCAGGTCAATAACTAGTCCCCCGCAAAAGTTTATGATGAATGTGATCCAAAACCGCCTGGCCGATACAGAATAAGATCGGATAGCAGATGAGAAGACAGGAACATAGTTAAATAGATGTTCGACAGTCCAGTCCTGATCGAAAAGCATCTGCAAGACGACAACGATCTCTACCATAATTTCACTGACTTCAAGAAAGCTTTTGGCACGAAGGGCTGTGGACATTCAATACAAAAAGAAGGTCTCGTTCAAACCATGGAAGGGCTGTGTAAACACACCAGCAGCTCAGTACTCATTAACAACCATGTGGGGGAGCTCTTCCCGACGACAGTGGGCGTTCGCGAGAGCTGACCTTTGTATAACATCTACCTGGAGAATATCATGAGAATACCATCGCACCTTCGTGTCCATCGGTGGAATGCCACTATATAAGTTTCTCTTTGCAGATGACATCGATCTTCAAGCAATGATCCTCACGAACAAACTCGCAAGCTGCACGGGACAGAGATCAAAGCAACACCATCGAGAATAATTTTGGAAAAACAGCTCAAACGTACACAGCTTCAAGTACTTGGGCGATACAATCCGTGGACTGCAGCTGCGGGGTGGACAGACTGAATAGACTATGAGACAACAGAAACATCAGCTTCGCCACCAAATACAAGGCCGAGATTTGTTAAATATACTGGACAAAACAGGCCACGATGCCACGCACTCCTCGAGTTAAGAGAGTGGTGGTAGTAATGATGATGATTATGATTGATGATGATGATTGATGATGATTATTATTATTATTCCAATGAATCTTACATAAGCTACACATTAGAAAGCTGCTGCCATAGAAGTCCAAAAGACTCAATGTATTGAGCTGAAACACAAAATTTTCTTTTAATTAAATCTTTCTTGAAGAGCTCGGCGCTCTATTAACCAACCTCCTCTTCCCTCCCCACTTTCTCTCTAAAACACACACAAACACAAAAACCCAAACTCAGTCAAGTATACATACATACTCGCCTACAAGAAAGTAAGGGAATCGAAGGAGGGAGTGGTTATCACTGTCCTCAGAAAACACCCTCCGCACAGTAATTTGTTCGCTCGTTTAAATGTAGTAGTAAATGTTGATGCTGTCGGCCATGCCCTGGACCTCTGCAGGAGGGCAGACATCTTGGCACCGAGCGCAAAGTTTTTTTTTTACGAAAACCAGGCAGGAGAGACAGCAGAAGCGCGAAAAGATGTGCTTAATTGATTACGTGGCCTTCGTGGCATTCAGGAGTATCTGCAAGCTGAACCACCGGAGGCGAAGTGAGTCTGGAGGAAGCCGCAAGAAGAACCGCTCACAGGGACCCGGAGAAGAGAGGGTCTGGTGCCGCACAATGAGAATGCCAAGACTGCCACACCAGTGGCGCTCCATTTGCCAGTGAGTGACTGGCAAGAAGACGAAAGGAATAAAGGTAGGATCGGTGTTCCAGAATGGAACCAGAACTCAGGGATTTCCACGACCAGTAAATACAGTATCAATAGTCATCGAGATAGAAGACAGATGCAGACAAGCAAAGTCGGAGGGAGAGGGAGAGGGAGAGAGAGAGAGACAAGAACCAAAACCTGTCCAAATAATCAGTATTTTTAGTTCTTCCATACGAACAGGACAAAAAACGTGATTCACCATCTTTGAACTCACTTCTCATTACTGCTCATTGCAATATCAGAGGCACAAAAGACAACATTGTGCATCACACTTTGTTTATATGATCCATATTGTTGTAGAAAAAAAAAATAAAAGCAAAAACAATCCAAATTTTCTTAGAATCAATAACTATCAATGAAGCATGCATAACCTTCCCGAGGCCATCGACTCCTAGAAGTAGATGAAAGGCAAAGAAACGAGAAAAGTGGAAAACACTGGTCGAAGGATTGGACACTAATGCATTGAAAAAAACTGGCTGATAAAAACGATGATGATCAATCTAGATGAAATCGATGTTTTCGCAAAGCTAAATATTGAAAAGACCAAAAATATGGTGGCTGTTTACTAGACATTCTTTCCCTTGAACTGCAGTCGAAATGAGAAAAAATAATCACAGGCTGATTTATTGCGAGTTAAGAAGTTTTTCTTTCAAACACCACGCAGCCTCTTAAGCAAACTTTTATTAACTGCTTTATCGCAAGCAAGGTTTCCTTATTTAGTTAGCAACGCACGTTAATTTGCAACATTTATTTGGTTTGAGCAGAACTGCGATTCCATTCATTTCTATCAACTCTTCTTCAGTTGCACAATAGAGCTTCTTTCTTCGTCCTTCATTCCATCATTTGCATCATTTCTTTGTATTTTATTCGTTCAAAAGCTCGTTTGGAGTGAGCCAAGGATGAGGGAGGACACCGACACCTATGTTGGTGTAGAAATACCCCTCGGCCTTTCACCTCGACCTTAGAATGTTCTAGTAGTTACACTGTACTCAATTACCGCCCCTGGAAACGCAATCCGAGGGCTCGGCCATTCACGCCAGGGTTCCATTCGTTACACACACTGGTCATCGCGTCATCGCGTCATCGCGTCACGGTACGAGATCTCAAGCGAGAGGGGAAAGAGAGAGAGAGAAGGAGAAGGAGAAGAAATAAGTGCAGGAGAGAGAGAGAGAAGCACCGGCGACGCACCGACAGGTCCTGACGAACTCGGTCGGTGCATTAGCAGACGTGTTTGTCACCGACGTGCGGAGTGAAAAGAAGTTGCCTCCCCTGTAGCAGCGACAGTGCACGCGATTCCTCCCGGCTTGCTTCCCCTTGGCCTCCCCTCAATCACGCCATGCGCACTGGGTTTTTGCACCATGCGGCGGATTTCGCATTTCCGGGTCGGCGAGAATCACTTCCGACTGGCGCGGATTTACGTGTCGAAAATGAACGCGTTTGGCGTCGTGTGCAAAGCCCACTTCAAGGGCCTAATGCGAAGCTGCGTGATAGTCGGGGACTGATTTGTGCACCGTTATTGGTAGAACTCCTTCTTTCTTTCATTCTGTCTCTCCTTCTCTCTCTTTCCCCTTCTCCCTCTCCTTTTTTCTCTCTCTTCTCACCCTACCTTCAAATGCCCGCCTCTCCCGCACCCACTAATCCATACCGTCCAGGTCTTGGTTTACCAAAAGTTTCTTTTCAAAATGGCTAGGCTTAGTTTGTTGCTAAAGATAGGCAAAGGTAAATAGTTCCAACCGTGGGTATTGAGCGAAGTGGTTCACCATGCCTACGTCACGGCATGTCATGGAAAAATCCAACCCACTCCTTCCGCCCACATTTTTCTTGTGCTGTGTCGGTAGTGAAAGTTTTCCGGTCACACTCTCGTGCGGGTCTGGAGCAAGACACCTTCTGGTCCGCAGTGGAGCGTGTGAACCACTCTCCCTAGTCACAACATCAGGGTTTCTCAAGTCTAGGTGAGCGACTCCGTGATCTTTGTGGAAGGACATCCTTGTAACTTCGCTTCCAGTTTATTTTCTCTTACTCTGGACTTAAAACTTGCTTTTTTGGAAACATTTGGAGTAACTTGCGAACACTTGTCATTTAGTTCTTGCTTCCTCCATATTTGCTCTGTCGTTTTTCATCTCTGTTCTCTTTAGATGTAGTTTTTCGTCACCGTTACCTTAAAAATTAGCTTCTCGCCACGGCAGTTTTGAAATATCGTTTTTCGCTTCTCTGATCTTTAGATGTAGTTTTTTTTGCCATTGCAATCTTTAGATGTTGTTTATTGTCATGGTAATCTGTACATGTCGTCTTCTGACACTTTATCCTCTAGAGCAGACCTGGGCAAAGGCCGGCCCGCGGGCCTGATCCGGCCCGCCTCCTGTCTCTGACCGGCCCGCCGCTGGCCCGCCGCCAGTATATATATACTATATATACAGTATTGGGTAAAACTGAGTTAACTATATTAGTCCGGCCCTCTAAAACCATCCCAATTTCTCATGCGGCCCCTTGGGAAAATTAATTGCCCACCCCTGCTCTAGAGGGTTGCGTTTTTTACCTACTGCGTAACCGGTAAATGTCGCTGCTTACTTTTCACCAACTGCACGGATCGCTGTTAGGCCCTGGGTTCAAATCCCGTTTCAGAACACGTAAAGGTTTCTCAAAACGCGGCACATGTTCACAGGGGTTGGCTGTCAGGATTTTTTTCTTTGTATTCCCGGTTTCTTTTAGCTACCGTCATCCCTTTCTCCCCCGTCCCTACCCCATAATGAGAAATCTCCTTAAAGTGGAAACTTTTCGTACAAAGCAGCAGACGATCAACAAGCCAACGTGTAAACAGGTCAGGTCTGGTTTGGTAACTGTATGGCGTCTGTTAACTGGACCGCTTACAATTAAACGATCGCTTAAAAAATCGAAAAATGTAATCACACACATGACGATCTGCAGGGAAAGTGGAGAAGGTGTTTTCCCGAAAGACAGCAACTACAGCACCCGACTCCGTGAACGGGTACCACGTGCAGAGAAAGAAAAGCATGTTGGCAGTAATGGCTAGATGTCAATAAAGAGTTCGAGTTCTTACAAATGATGTCCACAATACCACCCTCCACCCAAGCTTGTGTAACTGTACAGAAAACTGAGAGGAGGGCCTCCAGCCTACGGCGGGTCACGTGATCAAACCTGCCCACAAAACGTCGATACACACCTGTGATCACCTGTCGCTCGTTTAACCAGGTGGTGTTATGGATGCTCGTTTTCAGAGGCAAGCATGAGACATAGCAAAAGCCAGATGTTGAGGTCAGAAAGAAGTGGATTAAGTATATAAATAAAAGTAAGGAAAATAACCGCAGTGTCAAATCAATCCGGTGACCGAAACACTCGTGAGGGTGAGGTCTAAGATTAATGTACAGTAACCTACACTTGGCTTTTCGAACTTTCTGTACTAGTAGGCGGAGGCTGGGTGAACCGTGCAACAAAGCGCCTGGTCCTACAGGCATCCTTTTTTCATAAGGATAGGAAAATTTGTACAGATAACAAGATTACTTGATGAGTTGATGACTTACCTTCTTTGTGTGTAGACAGAGATGAACACAGAGAGAGAGAAGGCAGATAAAGAGGAAGGGGAAGAAAGGGAAAAAGTGGGAAAGAATATAACAAAGAGACAATAAGGTTCTGAATACTGAAAACAAAAGGGGTTAGAGACTTCAGACTACACAGAAGGGCTGTAAGAAAGGTTAGCTTGTTAGGGAATCTGTCACATAAGGGAGAAACACAACCTACCTCAAGGTAAATGCCGCCTGCAACTGTAGACATTTGTTGGGGCAAATGGGAAATGTAATATCAGATTATGATTTCGGAGCAATTTTTCTTCATGAAATTGAAAACATTCCTTTAAAAAAAAAATCTCTTAAAAGTTGGATGGCAAAGTATTTTGAAGGCCAAGGTACAAAAAAAGGAAGAACAAGATCTTGTCACATAAGCTTGTCACATGACCTCATCAGACGATCGTGTTCCATTAGCCTCCTTAGAGCTAGAATTACATAAATACAACATAATGATCGGCAACTGGTATCTTTTTTCCTAAGCTGAGATCGAACCACATACTGCATTCCCTCTTATTTTGGTTTGCAAGTAGGATCTCAAGGAAAACTGTTTTGGGTGTCATTTTCCCAATCATTAAGTTTAAGGTTTAAGGTTTGTATTTAATATTAAGATAATAATAATTATTGCGTCTTATAACTGCTGACTCCATCCCCTAAAATATTATCTCAGAAGTGTTACTTTCATGGAGGAGATCAGTCCACAGAGAGGCGAAGCCAGCTGGCATGACATGGTCCCAACTGGAAAGGGACGCCCAGAACCGGGCCCGATGGCGGGGTGTGGTCCTATGCTCCACTGGGGGCGACTAGGATCAAGAAGAAAAGCCTGTACACAAGCTTCAACTCTAAAGAACAACCTCAACTACAAATAAAACTAAGCAATTCAAGGGAATCATAGCAATCATAACACATATTAACATCTGTGGCAGATTTCACTTCAAGATTTGCCAAGGTTTCCAGACCTAGTGGACAGGAATGAAGACCATGGACTCCTCTCTTCCAGCAAACGGCGATATATTTTTCTAGCACGGACATGTCGGAGCAATTAGGGGAGCGCACCACGGACTGCTAGAAAGTTCCCACTTCTTAATGGTGGCGCCCAAAGCACGGGGCGATACTCGGGGTCAGGCTAGCTGAACATGAATTTCCATAATTGTGTCCGAACTGTGACGGATTTCAACCAATCAGTGTCGCTGTTGTTTCCATTTCAAATAGAGCGGTTCATTACTTTCAAGAAGCGTTCCTAGTCTGATTTTTCCGGGCTCTGTCAGGAGAAGAGAGATCTGCAGAAGTCAAACAAGACAGAGGAAATAAACTAAAGGAGAAAAACGATGTCAAAAGTTAAGATGCTAAAAACACGGATTCTGGATGGTCTGGACACTAAAAAGCAGACAGATGGAAAAGAAAAAAAAAAAGACTACAGTGGTAAAAGAAAAGGGAATAAAAGTTATGAATTGCCAGATTCCCTGAGTAAAGCGTTGTTGGAGTAAGGTACAAGAAGAAAGACAAGGACATCAAGATGATAACGAAAAAAGCAGAACGATGGAGTAAGGTGGAAGAATGTAATAGAAAACAGAAAGAGACCCTCGAATGACAAATGAGTAAGAACGAAATTTAAAAGAGGAGAAAACAGGGAAGTGAATTAAACAAAGATAAATGGAAATAAAAATAGTTGAAAATTTGTAAAAAGGATTCAATAAAATGACTGAGGACATTAAGGGTCGGCAGTGATTAAGAAAGTTAGTCCGTGACTAATGAGTGGTTGATACTTTGATACTTAACTATACTTTTAAGTTGATATTTAATTATACTCTCATGTTATAACCTACATGTCAGCCTGCTACCTCGGGTACAAGTCAATGTGCTGTGAATAATCGCACACATGTCTAAAGTGAATTCTTATTCGGGAAAACCCAAGAAATAGTTTCTGTGATGGACAGACGATCAGTGAAAACCATGGAAAGAAAGTAAAATTTAGATATTTCACAGTAAATCCAGCAAAAAGTTGATTTCTGAGAATTCAAGTTCTTGTTAATGATTCGAAAGAGGACTTACTCTTTCCTTTGATGAGCTCTCCATTAAAACACTGTCTTTGAGGCTTGTGATTCATCATTGTAGTAATGTTGAAATGAATGATCCATGAACTGATGAGCCATAAAATTAAGTGCACAAAATATTGAAGAACGGAATATTGATAATACATGCATTTGAAATTGTCATCGTCAAGAAAGGATTAAAAATACTCTCCTCTTTGAAGTGTTTTGGCGATCTCATTGTATTTCATTTCGTGGACATTTATTGGCTTTTCTGCTTGTAGTAATATTGTCAGTGTGCTTTTTATTTCTGGGTAAAGCTGGGTGGACAGAATCGATCTCAAATAAAAAAAAATTATTTCGATTGAGTCGATGGGACAGCTTGTAAAATGCTGGAATATACACATTTCTATTTCAGTTACAAATTAATTCCATACAAATTTATAGGTAAAAAAAGGTTTTGTCCTGTGCTTTTGTCAAAGCTTTTGCCTAAGTTCGAACATTTTAAAATAAAACATAATAATCTACAACATAAGTAACCTAAGTAAAATTTATAATTACTGTCTAAGATAGTTGTGTTTACACCAACAGGCAGCAGGACGGATGGATGGACTGTCTTACAGGAAAGTAAACATACCAGGGACTGAAATAAGTTGGAGGACCACAGACTCCCTGATTTTTGAAATAACTGAAGTGTCAAGCTGTTTTATGGCGAGGATGTTAATCCGTGATGAAAATCCGATCCAAAACTCGCGAGACCCGAGGTTCAAATCTGATTACTCAGGCAAGGGCTTGGTACCCGAGGTCAAACCACACTCACTCTCCACAAGGACCACATGTCAACTGTCGACTTGCTGCCATCAATATTCATGCAAACGTTCTGCTTGACTGACCCCTGCTGATGCCCTCACGCCATCACTACAGTTACTTACACCAGGGGGCGCTTGCTGGTGTCACCAGAGGTCGCGGTCAGCGGTCTGGATTTTCTCTGGAATTATTGAAAACAGCCGAGGTGATTTGTAAGCAAATGGTTAGCGTCGCTAAATTATTCTGTTTAGCAGTCCGACATTTCTCATCGGTTCAAGACACCATGCACCTACACAAGTAAAGCATGTGCAAAGAAGTAAAATAACCTAATGTTAGACATTAATAACAAAATTTAACATTAAATTACAGAATAAAAAAATACTCAAACACTATGCAAGCATTGTACCTAACAATAAATCGCACATTGTTACCTACTCTAACACTATTGTTGATGGTCGTGGTGTTGCATAAGACATAAATAACAGAGCATAATTTAGTAAACACCTCAAAATTCTATACATAGTATGTAATGTTACATATATATATATATATATTAAATATTTAATCACACAATTGCACAGACTCCAGTCAGAAACGAAGAAACACAAGCAGCACGAGGACACTCAACTAGAACTTTGTTAAATTATTTATTAATAATCAATTATATGAAATATCAACCACAGGAGATTTTGTTCTTGGTCAGACAGCTTCTGGCTGTAAATGTTAATAATAACTCCAGAATGCACTTTGTTTATTGTCATATTGTAATCATTGAACTTTGTGACTGAGCAGATGGTCTTTTCTTTATTTAAAATTTCTGACTAATCTGCGTTCCTAAGACCTTGTATTTTTGTTAAAAAAGATTTAAAAAATTAGTAGGCGATTGTGAGCATCCGTGAACATCAAAGAATCCCACCTTTATCAATTAAAAGAAGACTGGCCAGTCTAGCCACATCACAAGACCTGAATGTCCACGCCGACGGATCATTCTACCTTGACAATAAAAGCAAAGAATAACATTAGAGCTTTAACATTTGACAAATATTAATTTCTCATCACTACGATGACACCTGGTGGGTACTAGCTGAAGACTTCTGAGTCTTTTCTAAACTTCCCAATTTTCACCACTCTTAATTACTTTAATATGTCATGGTGTGTCCTACAGTCACGTGACTTCTTAAAGACTGTAGATCAACTCTAAATATACTAAAATACTCATAACTATAAAATACAACTAATAACTTCAATGCCAAAACATTTCGTGAAGTGTTAGAGTCTCCAACGGCTATTTTAAATTTTTTTTCTAGTTTGTGCTCGTGTAGCATCATGTGTTGCTGTGTGGCAGAGAGAGTTTCCTCCCCGCCAGACATCCTCAGACTCCTTGCTGAGGTTTCCTGTCTAATCCCTAATTTCAGCTTGACTTCCGAGACAAAGTCGTAATATTTCCCGCTCGTCGCACCATCAGGATTTTGCTCAGAATCTTGGGATTAAAGAGTCTGAAAATTCATTCTGAAGTCACGAGAGCAGCGTGCAAATTTATACTCTACCTCCATCTTTGTCCGAAAATGAAGGCAAGAATAAAAAAGAAAAAGGAAAGAAACAAAGAATAAATTAAAGAGTGAATTAAGAAAAAGAACAGAAGAAGAAACAAATTAAGAAGGAAGGAAAAAACAGGTATGACGAAAATAGCAAACATATTAATATGAATACAGTCTTACTGACTAGCCGTAGAGGTAAAAAAAAAATGGTTGAAACGTGTTCTTCAGGTCTGGCTCTATCTCAAACCTGACCAAGGTTTTGTACAATATGTCATCCTCCAGAACTTTCAGGCTCTTGCCATTTATTTTTCTTCGTACTGAATGGACCTGTGCTGAAAATTCATGGACACAATCATCTCTAGGCAGCCGTGACGAGCATACGGACCAGCTGCTCCTGTTGCCGTCACTGACCCGTGAAGAGCAGATCACGTGACGTCTGACCTGTGACCTCCTTCCACTCCCATCGGTCCCTTCTTTGACAGACTTGGAGAAAATAAAATAAAAGATGCGTGTGGCAGAGCCAGGCATTGATTCTGAAAGAACAACGTGTGAAGAGGGGGGGGAGGTAACTTATAAATGTGAAGATAAGATGTTGCAAGATATACATTCACTGTCCCTAAAGCTCTCACATAATTAATATCGTTTTGCGACAGAAATGAATCTTCAGAGAAATAGAACTGGGCAGAGGGATTTCACTTTGATATGTTTGCCAACAAGTTATAACAAACTGCCAGACACACACACACAAAAAAACCCCAACATTTTAATATACTTAGAATGTTAAAATATTCAGCGTGGTCACACAAATAAATTATTGATTCTAATTTTAGACTTTGGTCATTACATCATCAATGCTACTAAAAATAATTTTTAAAAGTTTACTCACTATAAAGAACAAAAATTCAGAGACAGACTATGGGTGTGGGATATTTATTGACTGGACATCTGAGTGAAAGGCAGCTTTAGACACACCTTTAGAAATTAATGAGACACGCGAATCATTGTTCACAATGTATCTTTAAAGACCGTGGAAGGAATCAAACGGAATTTTACATACAAAAAAGTGTCGTCTAAGACTCAAGATATGGACTTATATCTATATATATATATATAAGTTTATTTCTACATCTTTATCAAAGTCTCTGGCTCAAGGTCTGGAAGACGACAGCAGCAGCCATACAAGTATTACATCGATCCTTTGTAACTAAGTAACGCTGATGCTGGTGTTGCCTGAGAAAAAATCCAAGAAATTAATTTCTCCTTCAGATGAAAAGATGAGAAAAACTTGTAAAAACATATAAATAGAAAAACGTCAGCAAAAAGATGTGAGGGCCCGCAGGCACATTATGTATAGTGTGGGTGGGTGACTATAATATCTACGCCTTTCCCCCTAAAAGCACTTCGACTGTCGGTTTTAATTTGTGCTATCTGAAAGAAAACTTTGAAAATATTTTATTGGAGCAATGATTCCATATTTCCTGAAGCCAATCTTGGTCTGTAACAAGTTTTTTTTTTTTAAACATGGAAAGGTACAATAGAGAAATAGAAAAATCTGCCTCAGACAAACAGGTAGTGGATGGATAGGTGTGTGGGTGGATGGACGGATGGATGTGTAGCTCTTATGCAATTAATACAGAAAGAAATGAATAAACATTTTCCCACTCCGTTGTCCATGATACCACTCTCAGCTACGAACGGATAATTCAAACAATTTATAATTTCGAAAGACCATGAGTAGCAATTCCTTGCCAGTAAACTTTCCGTTTAGAGTTCTCACTTTACTGTCAGTAAACTTTACGAAAAAACTTCCGTTGGATCAGATCATATTTTGAAAAGGTATTTACCTTTTGATGAGAATGGCTCTGGTCGTTAGTGTCGGCCATGATTTCTAATCAAAATATCGTTTTGACCTACGGTAACTGAAGACTTATTTCTAAGATTCTATTTTCTCATTTGTCTTTCGTGTACTACTTGTGACAAACAGACCCTCCTCCGGCACGAAAGAGCTCGGGTTGGCATGCAATGACGTGGAGCTATCGTGTGGCGGGAGGTAATTCTGACGGGCAACAATGGAAGCAGACGAGAGCGGAAGGGGAGATAAGCGATAGGAGGCGATGGGGCGGCGGGGTCATTCCGTGGCACCCTGGAATGAAGTGCATCTTGACTGTTAATGTTCTCTGCGCATAATCTTAACGCTCCAACGGTATGAAGATGTTAGAAAATTCCCTCCTGCACTCCAAAAGTTTTCTTCAGGAAGAGAAAGAACACTGCATGGGTGTGCAAAGCAACATATTGTGAATATTGAATACAAGGAGGTGACAGCCACCCGACCCCACACCCCTCTACACACAGACATACAAAGATATTTCAGATCTGTTTTCACTTAACAATATTTACTTTATCACTGTTTGAAGTCGTGAATCACATTCTCTCGTTCTGTCTACACATTCAAACCATTTTTTAAAATTAATTTTATCTTCTGTCTGCATCCGGCAATAGTTCCAGTCTTTTCTGCTTACACATTCACAAACATCTGTAATCACTGTCTACATCCTGCTAACCTCCTATTCTGTTCATTTGCTCCTCTTGACTGCCTATAAATAATTGTATTAACTATTTTGACACCTAAATAATATTTTTGTCGGTAGATTTATATGTGTACATGGACGCTGATACGGAACTCTGTATCAACATATCTTTGGTTGTACATCCGACACAGAATATCTTTAAAAAGATTTATGGTTGTGTGAACACTTGTTTTCGTAGAGATAGAGAAAAAAGAACATACATTCTTTATATATAACCGGCATAAAAAATAGTTTATACAATGTACCCACACAGATACATTTATACATGCTAATCATTAAATTTACAAAGCACACACACACATATATGAAAGAGAGAAAGAAAGAACAAAGAAAAGGGTTTGTAGAGTATTCACCCTCTCAATTTATATTCTTCTTGAAGTCCCTTGAGCCTTTTCTTTATAATTGTACATGTATCTCCATTTCGCTCCATCTCAAGTCTTCACACTTTTTTATTTTTATTTATTTTTTTTTTGACAGAACCTCCCGTTCTAGAAACTATTATGATTCAATGAAGCATTGGACCTCCCTAAGAACTCGACCAAACAGTCGTTGAGTCGAAATGAGATTCCCCTCGAGATGCGAGCTGTTTCGCCGGGATTTAACTGGTGTGTCGGCATCCAAAAGCCTTTTGCCGAGAAGCCAGGGACAGTAACCCTAGCGAAGTGTCCGGGTTATTGGTCCTCTCTCCAACGGTCTTTCTTCTTTTTTTTTCCAAGAAGCTGGTGCCGCCATTTAGAGTCACAACGAGCTCCATCCTTCAGCTTGTTGAATCGTGACTGCTGTTAACTCCTTCTCACTTCGCCGATCGTGTCACAACTTCATTCGGAGTTCAGACCGCCGCCATTGCTGTTAAACCTTCAGAGTCATCGATGAAAAATTGCGGCTGATTATTAAAAAGTTTAAATGTGGTTTGGGGATGCATGAACGACATGAAATGAAATTCGTTGAAACTAATCTTTACACTTCAAAAAGCTAGTTCAGAGGACAAATTTGAAAAAAAAAATACTGTATGCCTATATTTTCCTTTTTGTTTAACTGGCGGAAGAATTGGCTTCCAGACTTGTCGACCTCTGTGCGCTTCAATTTTGAACTATACTATAGAGAGCTGGACTTCAGAAACTTTGTTTTCAGGGACGAATTTCTCCTGTCTTCTTGTCTTATACTTCTGGGTACTTTCACTTTCATCAGTTTTCGGTTTCAATACTTTTTCTATTTCTTTCCTCTGGATCATACTTATAAACAACACTTAGAAGTATATAAAGCAATAGCTAAGTGCCAAGAGTAGTAGACTATTATTAGGTCCATATTCCAAGGACTACAAGAGGAAGGATGGAAGGATAGAATGAAAAACAATTCATTTTAAGTTACATCAGAACTTTATTTGTCGCAAATTTTTTTTTTATAAAACCATCCTAAGTCACACTGTCGCTGAAATCTTTAAAACTTTTCAGGATGGAGAGTGAGGCAAATGGGTAGATAAAAATGTCCGTTTCTTAACTTTTTATAAAACAAGAGAAAAGTGGTAAGTAATTTAGCTCGTTCTACCGCACGATTTCACAATTTTTCTGGGAAAAAAATAGCAGACGACGTCCATTCATCTGTCTCGTAGCTTCTTTTTAATGGCTCCACAGCGCATTTTCGGCATGTCGTAACACTACGATCAATGTGTTCATTTGTCTTTGAAAAAAAAAGGAAACAGAAGATGTTTATAGCTGGATACATTAGAGCCTCCTTATCCGAAGATTTACATCAAACATTAGCGGCCTGTTGGTTGTACACCCTTCGCCTCTGGAGCCAATATTGGAGCATTACAGGGCTGTACCTCGTCCTGTATTGAAAAGAATGGAGCAGTTTCTCTTTCTTAAGAAACCAGCAATTTCGGACAGGAAGCGGCCCTCTAGAATGTCACAGGATTAGCAACATAAAGCAAGATTAAAGAACTTGCCATGGACTTGACAGACGGCCGATCAGCATCAGAAAGCCTGGTGTACTTGCATGATCTCTCCAGCAAGCCGTGGAAAAAAGTTTGTTTTGGACAAAACACTTTTGTTGTCCAAGATCTTTAATAGGAATGGACCGCGGTTTTTGTTAGCCAGGCTAGTTAACTATGTGGAAAAAAGGTTTTCATGGCCAGACACCTTCTGTCGAATATGTGACGATGGGATTTTCTTTTCATAGAATTGTATTAAAGATTTTCCGAGACATGGTCAAATATTAGATGATGTTTCCGGCTGAGCAGTCCAGAATGGGCTAATTGTAAGATTGGTTAGTAAAAGTTCTTTAGTTCTTGGTCGCAATTTCTTCTACTGAGTCTTGTGAGAAATAAATAAGCTAGATTGATTGTTCGCTGCGGAAATATTGCAATAATAATAATAATAATAATAATAATAATAATAATAATAATAATAATAATAATAATAATAATAATAATATCATCATCCTTCACAGTGTTAACAACCTAAGAATTAAGTTAAGTTTAAGGGGTAACTTGTTAAAATTAACCCCAGGTTGCGGTAAGCCGGGGGATTATTATTTCTGAACTACAACTGAGTTCACTAAAATTTTGTTCGTAAAAAAAATAGTTAAATGTCTGAATAGTGATCAGAAAAATGTTGTAGCCATCAAAAGTTATCTAGATGCAGAAGCAGGGCATCCCAGAGAACAAACATTAAAACCGGGGTTAGTAATAGCGAAATATAACTCTAGAAATCATAAAGTTCTTTTTGTTTCTTCGTATCCTTTTTTTTATATCTACTTTCGTTCAATTTTTTAAATTATTTTTTATTTGTTTTGACAATACCCCTTTGTATGTGAAATTTTACTTTTCACTCAAACTTCTTTTATTCCCGTTTTTCACCCTGAATCGTATAGACCTCTCTTCTCTTGACAAGAATTAAAGATAACAATCAGCTCGAAAAAAATTTTCTTGCAGTAGTAAACTATATTCTTTCTTTTACTTATCTGAGTTTGTGCGTGAACATATGCGTGTGTGTGTGTCTAATCAAATGTGTGTTTGTGGGAATGTAGGCGTATGTGGGTGTTCTCCCCTGCGTGTGGTGTTTATGCTTAAATGGATTCGCACGTTAATCAATTTTTCTCATTTTCTGCCTTCCAAGCTCCTCCATCTTCAATCCGCCATTTAGTTACTTTCAAAGTCTTTCTTCATCATTCCGCATAACTCCAAGGTCACTGACACATAAAGATAGCCTGCCGACAAAAAATTATTTGCTTCCCCTTTCCCAGCAGGCCTCGCGCAGGCCAAAGAGGAAGTGACGTCTCTCTGAGTGACGTGATGAAGATTTGTAGAGACGAAGCTTCTGCCCGATTGCACCTGGACTCAACCACTTGTGTTGGCCACCTTGGTCAACTTTAGTCATCTGATGGGTTCACTTGAATCTTTAATTGGCATTGTCACGCGAACAGCAAGGGACGCTCATTTTCATGCCCACCAACGGACATTTTTTTCAATCTTCTTTGTCTCCGCTGACACTGTCAAGCAGAGGCCACCAAAGACACACGTGACAGATGTCGTCTCTCAGGCGGAAAGTCGTTAGAAGAGAATCACACAGAAACCTTTAACTTAACGATTTTCAGAAGAGAATTTATCACGAGTTCTTTCAGTCATTTGATTCCGTTGACCTAATCTGATGGACATGTCTGCGGTACCCCAAATTTTTCTTGCTGAAGAGCTGCTGAGTATTCTTGTCCTTTTTTTTTCACTACAATTTTCCTGCAATGTATACAATGTCTACTTTTTTTCAACTTCATAAAGACCATCGTTCTACATTTTGAAAACCTAGTTTCAGGTTCAGGTAGAATCCAGGTTCAACTGCATAGACTGAGTTGATTTTCCGCGAAAAAAGCAGTGGTCATATGCCCTGTCCTTCATTCCTTACATCACGTGTTTACAAAAATACAATATTTGTATGCAAAGAGTTTGTTGATAAAAGTGTTGTACAGTTTCTATCACTCTGATAACAATTGCATGGAAAGAACTTGTTGATAAAATACAATTTCTAGCACTTGTATGTAAATAGCTTGTTCATCAAGTTCAGTTTATTACACTTTGATAATATTATTCGTTCGTGGATCCCGGTGGTTGTTAAGACCTTTCTTGTCCACAGCTTCCACTTTCACTTAAACAGGTTGGTCACAAAGAGTATAGTGTAGTCATAGTTTTGCCTCTGTAAATTATTTTTCTTTTGTAGGGGTTCGGAAGTTTGACGGTTTTAAATGAGAAATCTGCAATCCATGGGTTGAAACATTTTTGTCCTCCAGAAGTTACACGGTTGGACCGACGGGTACAACGGGCACAACGCTTGTCCTCCGACACATTGGAATCGTGGCTCGCGGATTCACATCTCTCTTCCGCTAGATGTTATTTCTCTCTGGAAGGTGGTGCATTTCTGGACAATGTCGCTGAACTCATTGCCGTGCTGCAGTCTAAGGAATAAAATCATCCATATGTCATCCAGACAACATGGCCGTCCTTCAGACTATGTCATGCTTGAAGAGAAAAGACCAGTAGGCTTTGAACGCGGGGCATTCATTTTTGTGATTGTCGATATGGAAATAAGATTTTACACGATTGACAGCGACAAAGACCAAAACTTGAGCTTGTGAGGCTCGGCGAACATTGAAAAAATTGAGTTCTTTTGTGGCCCTTGCTTTCATTCTGCCTCCGTTTTGCGTGAGTGTGTATGTGTGAATGTTCTATCTTTTGAGGCAGTTCATAATGTGAGTACAGTCACTATCATGGGGGGAGCATGTAATACTGTCTTGTCCTTAAGATAAAATATACACACACAACTTATTTACTTTCATAAAGGATCCACACACCGTTAGCAAGCAAGCGCGCATATATATATATACAAACATAAATACAAAATTCATATACACACGACAGATTCACAAACACAACTTATTTACTTTTATAAAGGATCCACACACCGTTAGCAAGCAAGAGCACAAAATAGATATATACAAACATAAATACAAAACTCATATACACACTACAAAGATACATACACACAAATCTCATTTATACACATAAAAACTTTCAAAGAAACACAATCATATGCAGTAAGAGAAAGTCATACATGCATCACTGCTACAAGATACGGCTGTAAAAAATTAAAGAACATACACGACACTGCAAAATTTAACCCAGACTTGGTCCAGCGGCCAAGAAAAGAAGAACCTTCTGACAGACAGGTACGAATAAAACCGTTTATGCAGCCATGCCTACATACATACATATGCTACATTTTTTTTTTTTTTTTTTTTGCCAATTTTGAAAGCAGTTGGGATGAAAGAAAGCTCTACAAGAAGGACTAAATGAAAGATGGAGACATACTGGTGGACTCTGTCGATGTGCTGTGAGGAGAGAACAAAGAAACAGCGGTTGGAGGACAGTCGGCGAGGAAAGGAGGAAAGGCCGGCAACTCGCTGCGCGCCATCTTAACGACGTAAAGAAAGACATGGCAGGCGAAAACTATTTCCACCAAAAGGCTGTGTGAGACTGGGAAAGGGTCAATGAGCGGAAATATAAGAAAATGAACAAAGATGACTTTCAGGGACCCTAATAAAGGGAATTCGGCTGCATATCTCGGCTTCTTTCAGCATCTTTGTCCGTCATACGCCGTGTTTCGCCCACGGCAGATTGCGGGTCGGGAGAAAACAAAAAGGCATGAAAAAAAAATTATTGAAAAGGGCTAGGCGAGAAAATACCAAAATCTCATTCCTCTAAGGCTTTTGGCAGAAAATGTATTGTGATCGCAGTGTATTGTCATCCTAAACAAGAACAAGATGAAGAATAAGAAATTAGGATGCTTTTGTCGCTGACAGTTTTTATCGCAATGTAGACAAGAGGAAGATGGCAAGTCTGGTGAGTGGACCTTTTCTTTTTGTTTCTTGGAAACGGAAGACAAGACATGGACAACAGATGTGAGTGCAGAGGACAAATGTTAGCACGCAGTCTTGCGTGAGAAGTTAGAAATTAATGAGTGCCTTTGTTCATCCAAAATATTTCTACAATTCCCATCATTCAAACTTATTTACGAGTTTTCCAGTTATTTCATTTTTTCAGATCCTAAAACTCATTCATCGGGCAAACCTAGTGGTGCGGCAATTCGTCAGTTATGAAATTTATTTTTTTTTAAATCGCACGTGTGAGCATCTTGTTGGAATCACTACACGTGAACTATTTTTTTTAATGTGGCTAACATTTTAACCTCTTTACTCTGTTATGAAATTGGACGAGCAGATTTCACTTAAAAAGACAAAATGCTGCGGATGCCCATGAAATGTCTTGTTATCTCCCTTTTATATTAACTGCTGACGTTTCGGGAAATTTCTATGCGCAGAAATAGGTAATTTATCAACACATTGTTGGGCTGCTGCTGCTGCTGCTGCTGCTGCTGCTGCTGCTGCTGATGATGATGATGATGATGATGATGATGATGATGATGATGATGATGATGATGATGATGATGATGATGATGATGATGATGATAAAAAAATAAAATAAAAAGCTGGCTCTCATCTCACGATGATCCAGCCAAAGACTCACCACACGTACACAGTAAGAAACCTTCCACCAAGCAACACAAGAATGCAATGCAAGCGATAGCAGCACATAAACAAGACCTACAGACTCCAAGATCCAAGATCCACGATCCAAGCATATAAAAAAGTCTAGACCTCTATCGCATGCACACACACGTGTATGTGCTGTTCATTTGTTGGCTGTAAACACATGCCCCTACTGGAGACAGAGGTACACAGGCAAACAGCTCAAGTCCTATTACAGTAAACTTCTAAACAATATTGAAGGCACAGTAGAAATTTCTGGAAGACCACGAAAATGCAGCCATCAACCTGTTCTGAAAGGATAAATCATATTGCATCAACTGTGTGACCTTTTCACTGACGACTTGCCCGTTATGGCGGTAGATAGAGAAAACAAGCAGTTGATGGCAAAGTAAAAATCCGTATATGAAAGACAAAATGTCTCAGACCTTAGTCCATCACAATAACAAGAAGATCACTAAAATGCGTGTGTCACATACCAGGCATTAAAGTCACAAAGCATCGAGGTAGGGTCACCCACAGATTCAGAGAGCCAACCTCTTCCAGCCAGCGAGGCCAAGGGACATGCGCGCAGGTCATGACTTCAAGGCTTCCCTCTTTATTTACAAAACTTCATCGGAAACTTAGTTTACTTTATTTAAAAAGAAATTACTGTTAACAGATTGTTTAGATGCATTTCAACTTTTATTCCTCTGATCCATAACTGAATGGTAGCTTGACCTATGGTCCATCAGTCCGGTTCCTGAAAGAGAAGTTCGTGGAGGTAAGGCAGCGAAGGAGGGGAGATGAGTACCTCATATAAAGCTGGGCCCCTTATTTAACAGATGAAAGAAAAGTGAGAATTCTAAATATTCTGAAAGATGAAAACTATGTGTTCACTAGAGTACAATGCAAACTAGTACATTGAGCTTTTCTTTTCCCCCTTATTTCTTTTTTAACGAAAAAAGAAAACAAAGATTGTAATCCTCAATATCCTAAAGGATTTTTAAAAACTCGAGAGAAAAAAACTACCTCTGTCCTCTCACGACACCATCTAACTCATTGCTCTTTGTTTTTATTCAGTCGGTAACACTTTTTCTTATTTAGGTAAGCTCTCAAATAATGTTTCCTGTCATTTCTGTAGTTCTTCAAAGTCATTTATTTCTTGTCCTTCAGGCGCAGTTTCTGAAGCCTGCGAAAAAAAAACATTTATGGTCTAACTTTTCAGAACTGTCAAACTTACTGAAGGGGACAGGGTCATACCGTTTCAAATTTTGTAAGGCAGGTAATAAATGATTTTGTTGACTGTGGTAGGACTGAACACTAAGATATTAGAAATATAATCTGTCATTTCTTGCATCTTCTTCCTGGTTACCAGAGTACAACTGGTAGCAGTTTCTGGCGACTGACTTTATTCTTCTATTCAGATTATAGTCCGATACATAGTGGGCGATCACAATCCCCACGGAGAAGATTTTAATCCCTGTTGTAATATCTTTAAGGTTAGGGATCTGTCTTAAAATATCATTGGATAACAAATAAACAGATGACTTTACTTTGACGGTGATCAGTACAAAATATCTTGTCTTTGACAATGCCAAATCCACAAAAAATTCCTTTTGCCAATGTTAACTGCAAAACAACTTCTCTTTGACAATAAGTACTTCAGCAGCAAGTGAAAGTGCTAAAAATGATTTCGAATTATGAGGAGAGACGGGGTAACAGGTATCACACCTTCCGAAACTATAGATTTGAACCCAGTACCTCTCTCTCTCTTCCCGCAGTGTTTTAACCACTACCATACCGGGTGCCCGTAAAAGCAGACAGCAAAAATTTGTATTATATTATATAGTTACGCAGTAAAGATTTATTATCTATCTGCATCTACAGCCACCATAGACGTCTACCATAAGTCTATCAATATGCGCACGCCGCTCCCCTCCACATAAATAAAATATGAACACGGTCGTTTCCTGCAACAAAAACCAGTTATTAATGTACGGCGTTTTTACCGTTTCTAAATTCAGTCAGCTGACCAAAATGGTCGCCAAGGGAAGCCAGAGAGAGAGAGGCAAACTACCAGAAGATGGAAATCGAAGAAAGCGAATTATCTGACTGCGCGGCGTGTGTAGTTAGGTGTGGCCAGACACATATTTCGCATCGGAGGCCATAATTTTTCTCCTTCTCTCACCCTCCCACTTGGACATCACACACGGTGATTATGTCCTCCAATAGCTCAACGATACGAGGCCGTCATACAGATACATTGCCTTTGAAACGGAAAGGATGTGAGGGTGTGGACAGAGAAAAAAAAACCTTTTCATCACATTATCATTAATAACAGCATGGCATCGGGTAGATGGTGGATTGTGGGAATTGTCCAGTCTTAACGAAATGCACGCGCACCCTTCATAACCGTTCTCGTCAGGTTGATTCTAGCTAAACGGATTCCTACATCATGGCGTGGGTCACGTGACATGTAGATTATAGGTGCCATCGGTCGAGGAAATTGTTTACTTCCAGACTGAGGATGGGCTTTCTCCAGACATGTCGCGTTTTCTATATGGTTGTTAACAGAACCAGGTTCGTTGTCTTCTAATATAACAGTCAGCGAGAGACAGGGAAACAGATTCGACAACTTAATTCAGCAAAACGAACGTGTTATTCAGCGAGTGGGAATGGTGACCCTAGTCCAGATAAACATCTGTTGGTATTTTATATTCCGAGGGAAGTAAGTGTATGCATGTTGACGGAACCTATATGAATAACTTGTCGAAAACTTGCTGACAAACTTTATAAATTGATGTTCTCTCCTCCCTCTCTTTCTTTCTCTCTCTCTCTTTATCACCTACACAAATACAAACGCACAAACACAACAATGCTAACGCACTTTAAAATATAAGGGATGCTCACGCGTGTACATAAACACAACATTTTTTTTTTTTAGTTTTTCTAAGGTGCAGGCTTTTTCCGTCCTTTTATGACTTAAAAAAAAAAAGCTTGGAGACTAGACGCCATTTGTAAACAAACCCCATTAGGAGCTGACATTTACTTCACCTTTCCCTCACCTAACATAGGGGCTTCAGTGTTAGCCGAAGCCACTGGTTGTACGAGTCAGGGTTCTTGGTCTCAATGGCCATTTTTTTCTGCGTTATAGTCTTCCAACTCCACTTTCTTCTCTCCCACATCTCGCGCCAGTAAAGTAACTTCGCGAACACATCTCGTCCCCCTGTCCAAGCAAGTCTCCTAACTTTAGTCTCCTTGTCATGAGGGTCACGTGGTGTCGGCCACATCGTGTGCCGACCCGGACGACGTGGGCGGACACACCTTGGTCCTTTTTCTCGTAGATTCTGCTCGTGAGATAATTCTATGCACTGTAGATGGGTTGAAGGTGGGTTTGGAAGTATACAGCAGCCTCCAACCCCATCCCATTCTCTGATGTCAATATTATTTGAATCTTTTATCAATGACTTTCGTAAAACTAATGTTATTTGACCTCGTAAGTTCATCGACGAAATTAATAATTAAAAAAAAACACAGATGACAGGTGATACCTCTCGACAGACTGCGGTCTTGTCTCTTGTGATGGGAATGTCGATGGTATGCAAAGTGAGAGAATAAAAAAGAAGAGAGGGAGAAAAGTGTAGAAAGTTACAGGGGTGAGGAATGTCAAGCTCCTTTTTCTAACCCGTTCTATTTAAATAACTTTTCACAACAGTGGATAAACCGAAGGCCAGAAGTCATATTTCTTGATTGAGAGATGTAACAGTGTCTTCGGGCATACACACATTTTTAACATTGGCCTTTTTTTCTTTCTCACTGCAGAAGAATTTTCAAAGTTTTGTGAACACTTTTCAGCAGCCTAAGGGCTTAAAATCTGTTTTTTCTGGAATCAAATTTACTTTATGGTTCCAGGAACAGCACAGTATTATATTAAAGTGTGTCGGTAGTTCGGAGGGACATGAGGCACTGTCGTCTAGTGGATAGTCAGTGCTCTCGAATGCGGAGAAGAAGGGTCTTTGGGTGGAAAACTCCCCTACCCACCCAGTTACTGGCTTCCAGGAATAGGTACGTGGGAGGCAAAGACGGGTTTGCCTTGACCTTCTACATGCCATGTGGTCCAGACATGGTCAAGTATCAAGTACGTACATTCACGTGGGAGGACATGTTGGTGTGTACTTCTAATATACTTCTTTGATGTAATCGCGTCCTGATCGGGGGTGGGGATGTAAGGGTTGAATGGCTGAGAGCAAGTCATTTTGTTGTTGTTTTAATGCCTTAGCAGTTAGCCTCAGAAGCTTTAGGTTCCCCAAAGCTTGAAAGGAAGATGAAGGGAGTGCAGAAGCATTGTGTAGCAAAATGCAGTGACTATATAAAGGCTGCCTAGGTGGATAGACATATTAAGAATGCAATATTTCTACAATTTCTTTAAGCACATAAAATAAAAGACTACATATGAGTTCTCTCTCTCTCTTTCTCTCCCACACACTGAGTGAAAGAGAGAGATATAAGGGGTGGGAGATGCCAAGGAAGACAAAGAGCTTGGCAGATACTTTCATGGCGCCTTTCTTACAAATATTGTGCAAATACTTCTATTTAACTTCCAGCGACAGCTGTTGACGATCTTTCGGACCCGACGTCGACGATGACATCCTCTGAGGTAGCAACCCTTGTCGTGCCCGCAACAACGACTTTTGTACGTAAAACCTCCGGCTGACAAAAACGGAATGGGCGACAGAGTGTTGACACAGCACAAGACAAACACAGCCCGTTAGCATTCCCCCCTACACTCCCCGGCACCTTGTTAATGCACATTTATGGACCACTGCTAACCAGAAAAAAACAAAAAGACAGTTTTAAAGAGAAAATACTTCTTGAACAGAGCCTCATTTTGTCCTTTTATCACGTCTCCACTATTTCTTCACGTCTTACTATTCAGTTCTTTATCGGTTGGCCATCTTTGTCAGTTTGCTTTCTTTTGAGTGAAGTGCAGAAAGTAGGAGTCTACGAGTGTTCATTACAGGAGACACTCCTAGCTGTACACAAGCCAATTCTGAGCAACATTTGCATTTTGCTGTTAAAAGCTGTTTGTCGCCTCCACCGTGTTTTTATTTATGGTGGAAAGAGTCTTCTCTCATATTGCATCCTCTTCTAATCTCCCGCTACTTTTGTTCTTTCATTGTTCCATAAAACTCGTGAGGAGGATTACCGCGGCAGCCATGTGTGAAGAGAAAACTCATTGACATGATTAAGGAATTTGCATTAAACCAATTATGGCGCCGTGTACGCTGTCTCCACTGAATTTATGAACGGCCGTTTCATTAGCAGAAGTTTACGACATTTCGGCGCTCGTCCAAGTGCAGCACGGATCAGCAGCAGAAGTTAAGGACAGAATTATGCGAATAAACCGGCGAATGATGACTTGCAGATGACTGGAGGAGCGGGGGAAGCTGTCAAGACGATGAAAGACGTGCGCCCTGAGGCTGCGAGTTACGCAAAGTCCTGTTCGTAGCGCAACCGCAAACACTCACGTTCTTGGGGCGAGCTGCAGGAAAATGTTTGTATCGCTTTTTACTTCATTATAGCGTCATCCACGTTTTTTTACAATTTACGTCATTATAGCGTCAACCACTCCTTTTTTACAATTTACGCCATCATAGCGTCATCCACTCTTTTTCTACAATTTACGTCATTATAGCGTCATCCACTCGTTTTTTTTGCAATTTACGCCATCATAGCGTCATCCACTTATCTTTTTCTACAATTTACGTCATTATATCGTCATCCACTTTTCGTTTTTTACAATTTACGTCATTATAGCATCATCCACTTTTCTTTTTTTACAATATACGTCACTATAGCGTCATCCACTCCCTCCTTTTTCACATTTTCAACTCTTCAATAGATTTAAATTTTGCTTACTCTGGACATACTAAAATAGAAACCAATCTCTTACCTTGCAAGACTCATTACCTTCTGGATTTATTCCCGAGAACTTCTTGTGTACTACAAGGTGTCTTGATTTAGGCTGCGAGGTTGTCGTATGTTTACTGTTTACCCTCTCTATGCCTATGTTTTACTATTTATATTAAACATGAGTGGATACACTAAGTAGGGATGCAATAAGCGCTTTGCTTTACAATCTTCTAATTTTTGACCCTGTTGGAGAACCTGATGGTTTTTCCTCTTGCCATGGAGTCCTAAACAGTCCTCTAGTTAGTCGAAAAAAACTATTTTTTACTTTTTTAAGTCTTGTTTTGTTGTTCTTTGTAAAATACTTGAATAGTTGTTACAAACATTGAATTTTTTTGTAAAAGAATGAAATTAATTAGAAGCTTCTACAAAAGTTTAATTGTTGATATTTTAACTCTAAATAAAAAAAAAAGAAAACCTTAAACCATCTTTCTTTTGTAATATGTCAAAATATCCAACCTTCTTTGATTAGATCATATATTTTCCGTTGAAATATCTTCAGGTTTCAAAAAGCCATGGTGAAATATATTGTGATGACTTTGTCGCTGTAATTCGAGAAAATACGCCTATGAAAAGGATCATTTGGACGTTGCAAGATGAAGGTGTTCCGTTGGAAAATATTCCTTTCAAAACAACCTTTACAGACAGGAGCAATAACACCTGGCTTAACAGTTGTCTCGTCAAACTTAGGAAGCATCTTGCTTTGACTGAAAAGATACCCACTGTCTTTTGCAGCATTTAATCTCTTTTTGTTTTTTGTTGTTGTTGCTTTTTTTTTTGTCGTTAAGGATAAAAAAATAAATAATGCCGGCATTCTGCGCCTTATTATTTTCCGGTGATGTTTATGAGTTTTTCCCGAGTCTGAAGGCTGCGCATGACACAGCTCTCTCAATATAGTCGCCAAAGTTTTTCGCTTCTGCCAATCATACCGACCTGTGTTGTCTTTGTTGTTGTTGTTGAGGATGAGTCACTCATTTCTACTCACAATTTCTTGTGTTTCTGAACAAATCGTTTATTTACAGTCGTGGTCAAGACATCTGCTCGCTGATTCTCGGAGGCCTCTGTTTCCTATTCTTCCGCGAAGAGGACAAACTCATCCTCGGCAAAGCGCAACGTAGAAGACTCCCTGTCGCGCTAGTCTTCTCCATTTCGCTCAACTTCTGTTCACTGTGTTCAGGTTCGAAATCGTCTGGCACAAATTGTAGATGCTTGATGTCAACACTTAGGATAAAGCTCGAGACAAACTGATTGAAGAACGACGCTTAAGAACAAACTAAAACTGTGTTCTAGACTTGACTATAAATAAACTATTGTTCCATCAACTCAAACATTTTGAGAAAAAAAACGATTCGGAACCCCAGCATCTAACGTTTAAGCACAATTCATTATTTCACTTGCCTTTTCCTTTAAATCACCTGAAAAATCATTGAGCGACTGCTAACAGTATGACAACGAACAAATTAATCTCTTACCAACTTTAAAATGATTAATGACAGGGGAGAGAGCATAGACTGGACCTCTCGTGCTGACAGCCTATTGTCTGAAACAATTACTGATCTTTTCCTTCGATTCCATTCTTCTATCTCTCTTTCTTTGGTTATTGTGGGTTTTTACCTTCTCTCTCTCTCTCTCTGCGTTTATAAAGAATTGTCATTGTCATTGTCAATTGTCATTGTCATTATATTACTTCTTTATTATTATTTGTCTGTGAATAAACGACTGATTCGATTGTTTATCAATTAGGGTTGGGCGTCAGGGTTGGTCTAGGATGTCGGCCATCTCTGTCACGTTCCTGTACGTCACACAATCCGCGCTCGTGACTGGCGTGTTGCCGTCGACGCCCTTTATTTACTTTCTTGTTCTTAGTTACCTTTTGTGATAGTTACGAACGATAACCACGTCGCTATTTGTCGTCTCTTGCTTGACACGGTGTCTGTCGCGTTGCTGACAAAAACACAAGTCTCATAATCAGCAGCACCTCGGTCTTCTTTTCAAAGTCAGAAGAAGGCACGTTACTGCTCTCATCCTTTTCACCAAGCCTCCCCTCACCTCCGGTTTTCCTTACCTCATGGGGATGTCGTCTGCTCTCTCCTTCTCTCTCTCTCGGGGCGTGCGATTGGTTTATTGAAACGTCAAACAAAGCGGCGAGCGTCGCGGATCCGTTAGGTTCGATAACTTCAACCACCCAGCCCCCACCTACTACCCAGGACGAGAACAGCCGGGCGGCGAGGTCAGGCTGAATGACAGAAGACAAATTTAATAAACAGGATCGATGCACTGCTTCCAGTCTACAAATGGTCCTCCGCCCCAACTCGTCGCGAACTTACATCATGAACAAGACATCACGACTGTGATGTATTTCCTCTCTCTATCTCTCTCTCCTGCTCGAGACTTTGCCAGCCCGTCCCTGCCTACACGCCTACTTTCACAACCCCACCACCCACCCAATCTCTACCCTGTCCCATCCCACCCAACCACCTCCTCACACACACACACTCTCTACCACGACGACCACCACCACTTCCACCACCACCTTCATCTTTCTTCGATCTTTCTTTTGTTCGCGATAGAAGAATTCGTGTAGCGCACGGCAGGTCTGTACAAGGACTCAAAGCTTCTGGATGGAGGAGGGGAGATCAAAACCGTTTCTTATTTGCAACCTTTTGATGTATCTGTTGATTTCTGACTTTTCTTTGTTTTAACTTCACACCGTTCTCCTTTTTTTTCTTATCTTACACGCATCATTCAACACGGCATCCAGACCTTTCACTGTTTTACTGCTACTCATTGCGAAGAACCCATGCAGTGACTCACATTGAAGTTTGAAGCTTGACTGCAAACACTCTAAACTTGATTTACATTCTGGGTAATAATTATATTTTTATTTATCAATGTTTTCCGCTTGAGTGTACTTCCTGTCCTAATCAATCAATGAGAGTTTTTGTGACATAATACCGAAGAAAAAAGACTGTTGACTTATTTAAAGCTCTACACTACATCTTTAAAGCTCTACAGCAGGTTTTGAAAGCTCTACACTAGGTCTTTAAAGGTCAGTAGGTAACTCTTGCACTGCTGCAATGTGATCGTCTCTCCCTTGGGAACACCAATTCTCGGCTACCTCAAGTCGAATATTGTAATTCCCTGCTCGGCGTTCGAATTCTTTGTTAACATTTTTACTCCGGCCCTTGTCGAAGGATATTTGTAATCAAGATTTTTTTTCCTAATCAGACGAAGGCATCAAACTCTCGTCCTTCCCGAAAACAAGAACAGATGAAGAAACTGAGAAAGTGCAGAACACGATTCCATTCCGACGAAGAATTAAAAAAAAGGAAAAAAGAAAGTGTTTAACTCATTTGTCATCACGATCATCTGTGCTCGTGCAAGCCTTCACCTCATACTGTTACTTCTGGCAGCTTCGACAACTGCCTTGGTTTCCCTCCGGGAAAACAACGCATAGCAATGGAAATTCGGGTTCCTTCGCATCATCAGGCGATGATGTCTATGATTCCAATGCTTTGGCTGAGCAAATATGAATTCTGCAAAGCGCAGAGATTAGTCAAGTTTCTGTCTTCTGATGCCTGTGAAGTATTTCCTCACTCTTTTTAGTCAACCAACATTTCACTCAAAAATATATATAATTATGAGGCAATTAATAGTAATAGAATTAGTAGAAAGTATTTCCATTATAAAAGACTGTGGTCGAGGGCTCAGATCTTACCTCCGGCATACGTTCTCTAAAGATGTGATATTTGTTGACATAGCTGCCTATTTTCTTAGCTGCTGGTCCAAAACACTGACAGTCAACAAAAAGGCAATCAGCCACTTGACTGTTGTAAGTAGGGTTTGTGGTGTCCTACGTGTGTGGCAACCGAGCTTCGTACAAAGTCGTTGGATTTAGGTTCTTCTTAAACGAAATCCTGAGCAGCTTCATAATTAAATTCTCTTCTTAGTATCGGCAAGAAGAGTTCACGTTTCATATCCGAAATCAGCAGCATCACTACGAGGACTACCATAGGACTACCCAGACCCTGTCCAGGACTAGCCATTGCCACTGTTGCTGTCACGATCCTGATGCAGATGTCTGTCGTTGAGCTGCCATCTTTGTACAGGGTGGCTGATTAAAATAATTAAAACTTTTCCCTTCTAGTCGTTCTTTATTCATTTAGATATCAGCTTTTACCATTGCCAATTGCCATGACTTTACTCTGGTCAGTGCTGGACTCCATTCCATTCTTCCCTGTCTTCAGTTTCTCTCTCCAACAGTTATCTACACTTCTGCCAACGACTTTAATCTTCAAAAATGTCTTCTTTTTCTCTCATTTCTCCTCCTCCTCCTCCTCCTCCTCCTCCTCTTTTTTCTTCCAGCGAGTTTAATCTTCAAAAATGTCTTCTCTTTCTCTCATTTCTCCTCCTCGTCATTCTTCTTCCTTATTCTTTATCTAATTTAGTGACAATATTGTCACAACTAACTGATGAACAAAAATCATTAAAAAATATTACAGCAGTAAACCTTAGAAAAGAATCTCTCCCAACTCGTTATTCAGTAATAATAATCAAACAACAAAAAAGATTCATGCCATAAAAGCTCTCCTTGTTCAGGACTCCAAATCTACAACAGCACTCTGAAGGGAAGCCACTCTAGTTAAAAGTCGACGTGACGGAAGGGGTGCGCAGTGTTGGAAAAAACAAAAATACACTTGACAATCGACTGGTGTCCCCTTGTCAAGTGGGATGGGAGAGGAATATTGACAGTGTTGAGAAAACATCGCGGAGGCACAGAGCAGCCATTGACTACCTCTTGTCTGCACCAGAGGGACTCTAGGCTTCGCTGTCACGGGAAGAAAAGGACAATTCGCGACTCGAATCAGTAGAGGGAGAAGTGTGTGGGGGGATATGATAGATTTTTTTATCACCTCAAATCAGGAATCTTGGTGTCTTGAAAAGAAAAAAGTTTTCTCAGATGTCTATACTTATAAAACAATAAAATTTGTTTTTGCTGATTATTCAAAATTATCATTTTGTAATTTCTGTTACTTGCTTCTCTTTATGATTTTATTGCATGAAAAGAAAAAGAAAAGAGTGTATTTTTATATCTTTTATGGTATTAGCTCCGTGATTTAACTGTTAGGTTATAATATATATTAAAGAATATAAGAATGATTTAATAAATCTCACTTGACTATTGTTGCAGACTTTTTTAAAAAAATAACACATAACTCACATCTGTTTCCAAAGTCACCATAAAAGTAAGGACGCCAGATGTGGAGGAAACAAAAAATTACGAAAGTTAAAATAGTGTATGAATTTATGAGTGTACTTTTAGAGGAAAGGAACAAAAGTATAAAACATACCTTGACACGACAATGTAAAATCTTTGAGTATTTACGACAAGGGACAGATAGTTAAAGCTTAGACAGCGTTTTTTGTGCACAGATATCAGCGAAGAATAAATAATTGTAAAATAAAACTTGTAATGTGCTGGTATTGTGCAGTGTACTAAATATGTTACAGTTGTATTAAACTATCTTTAGCTAGTTTATACAGTCCCGGTACATTTTTCTGACATCTTCCTTAAGAAATAATTGTACAGAAAGGGCGAGAATTTTGAATGATGTCCAAATCTTAATTCTAGTTTCTGGACAAAATATCGAGCAAGCCTGCGCCTATTTGTAAACATATTTTTCTGGGCAGCATCAATTCATTCATTAACCTATCAGCCATATTATATCAAAGGATCTAGTTTTTCACTCGAAAGTGCACGTTGAGATACGACTCTGGGAGATATTGCTCAACCGTTAGACAAATAACTGGTGTCGCAACATCGGGCGACGAAAAAAAAAAAAGACATGAACATCCATAAACAGCAGGCAGCTTTCAAAAGAACTGCTTATCGCTAAACTTTTATCGCGATATTTTTTTTTTTTCCCGTGGGGTTTGAATACGTGACCACGCGGTAAGTGCAGACGAAGGGAAACAATGGAAGAAAGCAACTTTGTGAATACGGAAGACAATCAGGGTCCGAAATCAATCCAATCACGCTTCGCAAGCCACGAGTTGTCACCGCTGATTCTAAAGTGACGCCATGTCTGAGTCATCGCGTCACAGGTCGACGTCATTTTTTTTTCTATGTGTGTGTGTGTGGGAGATATAAATGTTTTGATTGATTGATTTGTTTGGGGTTTTTTGGTTTTGTTTTTTGTTTTTGTTTATTTTGGATACACCCAATAGTCCACAAGGATATGGCAAGGTGCAGTTTGAATCGTAAACTTTGGACCTGTCCACTGACCTAGGCGATGAACTTTACAGGGAGAAGTCCAAGCATCCCGCTGGTTACAGCCAATCAGAGTAGACAGAAGCTGCTGCTGCCGCTACTCTGATGACGTCAATTTTCACCAAAGCAACGTCATTTTAACTGTGCGCGTGATAAATGTTCTAAACTACGGCATCATGGCGGGAAATTGTAGCAAGCATAAAGCCGTGTTGACATCGACAACAATTCTTGTATGCTGAGCGACTTGTGTACGCGGAAACTCCCATATTTCTTTCTCTCTGTCAGAAAGAAAGAAAGAAAGAAAAAAAAGGACAAAGCAATGTATAAAGACATAGAGCGATAGAAAGAGGAGGAGAAAGTTACAAAGATGTAGAAATACAGACAATACAAGAGATACATACCAACAAACTGCAAGCATAAAAACAAATTCGAAATTCGATGCTATGCGGTCTGTCTGGAATCAGTTACGAGTCGTCTTTCCACTGTCCATGACTTTGCTAGAATTGCTGGTCGATGGTGACATTAAACACTACTCACAGAATGTTGCCACAAGCTGTAGGTTTACTTCAAATATTTGCACATCATCAAGACTAGTGGCTCGCGTGTTGAAACGTCTTCATCAATGTCTAAACACACGTTGTTGCTCAAATATTCAAATAAAGTCTTCAGCCAAAAATTGCTGTGCTCGGGCAGAGAAAACATTTGAAAGACATATAGCATCACTTCTTGTAGCTCCGGCGTTGGCAAAGTCAGAAGCATGGCGATGAGGAATCGAAAGGCTTGGCGGAATTGTTCGAAATGAAACTGCAGGTGGATTGACAATAAAAGAAGGAAAAGAAAATAAATAAATATTTCAATGCTTATCCGAGTACTCAGCATTAAATATAATCGAATAAAATTATTTCACACATTCCTCGTCTTCAAGAATCAAAAAGTTTCTCCAAGGCGCAGACGTCGTTATTCTGATAACGACTTAAAAATTACATTCGTTTCGAAACTTTTTTTGGTTCATAAAGCTGTTTGAAGTTGAATATATTCCTCAGGGTTAGTGACACACGCAAATGGCTTCTCGAATTTTTCATTATTACTATCATTGGAACTCACTTGGTCCTGGTTCAGTAGACTGTGGAAGTTAACGGCTCACTTTGGTTAAGTTCGATGAACACTGCTTATTACTGTCACAAGTGTTTTCTGGGTCACTTCTCTGCCTTGGAAACAACCCCTTAAAAACTGGACACTTTGTATTAAATAACATTATTTGTCATGTTTATTTGATAGCATGCAAAGTCATCCAGAGTGTCTTCTTAAAAGAATATCAACGAGAACAAGAACAAAAAAAAACAACAACCAAAAAACACAAGAACAACGAGAATAACAAGAACAGCATTAACAACAACAACAACAAGAGCAAGAACAACAAAAAGAAATCAAGAAGAACAAAAACAAGAACAACAACAACAGCAACAAAAAGAAGAAGAACCTGAGGTGACAGAAGGACAAAGGATTGTTGTACAAGAAGGCAAACTTCACCTCCTCCATATTGCTTACATTCTCTTAAAATCAGTGACTAAACACATCTAGATGAAAACAGACGATGGTTTTAATGAGCTGCAACGCTGTGTGAGATCTTCCGAGGGTTCTAAGACGACACTCGGTGTGATTAAAGTGTTCCGACCGACTGATCTTTTGAAAAAAAAAGGGATTTGTTTACTCATAGCCACGCAGGCCTGTGGTCCTCTTTCCTGCGCTCTTTTTGAAGGTCTTCATATTTACGACATTGTGTAAATGATATGTCAGATGTTTTATTACATGCTGGTATGCAATATGCATGTATGCAAGTATCTATCTATCAATCAAGCTTTAAAAATAAAAGCAAAATGACCGCATCATTCAAGCCATGCAAAGGCCGTCTAGATAACCTTTACTTGTGTGTGGATAATCATTTTCCTTTCACAACACGTTGGACTAAATCCAGAAAGGTCGTGTCCTTTAAGACGTGAGGTGTCTCTTTCGTTTGCTGTCTTCTGTTGTTTTCCACCTGAAAAAAGATTTTTTTCAAAGGACTTACTATCGACTGCAAATTCTTTTTTTAGTGAAGGTCAGACCAACAAACGCTTTGGGTTACTTACTTCACTATGGTCATGAAGTCTTTTAGGGACTATGCACAACCATCATCATCATCATCGATCATCATCATGAGGAAAATTGGATAGCCGAGTGCATAGAGCTCTAGCGTCCAAATGGAGAGACTTGTCTTAACAGTCTTAATAACAGTGGACTCCCTCACACTGCAGTATCCCCGGCAACGTCAGATGGAGGAAGGCTGTACAGATCATTGATCCAAAAGAATCTACTACCCTTTACCTTTTCACCTTTACTCTTAAATCGGTTTACCTCTCCTACGGTCACTAGGCCCATAAAAGTTGGTTTTTAACTTTGTTATGAAAAAAGTTTTCTATCTCTTGTTTTTTTTTTTATTGTTAGTTCACCTTTTCTTAAAGAGCAGACAATGTTGACGTGTCATAATTATTTTATTGAACTTTGCGTGAAAGTAGACACTAGGGCTTCTGGAAGATCTCAGCGACATTTTTAATTCTGAGAAGTAGTTTTTTTCATCAATATCTTTCCAGAATTGCTTAGTCACTAACATTTAATTAAATGCTGGAGAGGCATTGTATGGGGTGTGCGTGGATGAATGCTCTTTTTGAAAGAAAGAAGAAAGAAAGAAAGAAAGAAAGAAAGAAAGAAAGAAAGAAAGAAGTTTTAACGTGCATTATCCAATGAAATGATTTATTAAAAGAAAAGGCATGTACAAGTTGGGCTTAAACTATTGTATTGGACCTTTTGAGTCGTTTCGTCCCAAAATTTTCGAATTTCAAACAAACCGTTCATTTACAGATAATACAGCTGGAAGCTGGTTTAAGGACACCACCATGTTTCATACACTTTCGCAAAGGTGGTCTTAATTTGTGTATTATGAAGTACGATCTCACAAGAAATGAATTCTTTCTCTTGCCAGACTTCTCCGCTTTATGTAGTTCTTCCTCGTTGTACTCGAAGTCAAAATTGCTTGGCCCGATACTGCAGGTTCGTAATTTCTGTGTATCACGGATCCAAACACAGGCGACGTTAAGATCATCTTGTTGGCTTCGGCAATATCTGTTGTTTGTTGTTTGTTGTTGTTGTTGTTGTTGTTGTTGTTGTTGTTGTTGTTGTTGTTGTTGTTGTTGTTGTTGGAGTCAGCAAGTTCCTGTTTTTGGCCTCGGTAGATCCTCATGCAGGCAACTGGTGGAGGTTGACACAATGTGTGTTGGTGATTCAGAACACAACTGGTGTTGACGAAAGGATCCCACCCACTCATCAGCAACGGAAGCAGCTGTCAGCTTTGCTCTCCCTCGCGAGATGTTGTCCTCTAAGCCGCAGTGGCAGGAACCCGTCAAGCGTCCAATCATCGTTCTCAACCTTGACTTTCATACAGCAGGATGCGCAAGAGCAGAAATAACCCCGAAAGTGGGCCACAAGCTCCTCACGTGGTCTTCACCTTTAATACATTCCAGCATTTACAGAATTTTTACCTCCATTGTCAACCTAGCCCAACCATAGAGTGAAACCAGGACAGGTTTGAACTCCTAGCTCTGTGTCTACAGCATATTTTGGAGTTGTAATTGTCTTTGGAAAGCTCATTCTTCTTGAATACCTGCCTGCTATTTCAAATGCAGCTGAACAGTTCAAATTTCTTTTCTTATTAAGGATAATCTTGAGTTGTGGAAAACCCTCGCGGTGACAAAAAAAAAATTAATAGTAACATTTGAAAGCAGCAATAAAAGCTAAAAAGCTATCAAATGTTGGTACGTGGGTGGGAGATGGAGGGTAAAAGCTGGTCATTACTCTAAATGCAAATCAGAACTAAGAAGGAAGGATACCGTCCTAGTGACCTACGGATGATTAATGTTCTGTTTAAAAACCTCGTCCCCTTTTTTTCCTATTCCCCTTTCCCAAGTGCATTCAGTGCAGCGAACAAAGCTCTCAGCACTATGCAGTGCATTTCCTTTAATCATCGACTACGTCTGTTATGATGATAACACATACTTGTTAGTGTCCGCAACCACAGGACAAAAACTCGGTTGATGGAGTCAAGTGAAGTGTTGATATTATGTGGATGGTCAAACATTAAAAGATACTGAGCTTATCTCAATCATTACGGGAAAGAACGTTTCCTCCCCTACCCTAACTAGTTCTTTAATGTTGATAGTTCAAAAAATTTCGATGTCAAGACTATTGTGTTGAACCTACCCTCGTGTCTTAACCTGGCGATCTTTCCCGGTCTAAACATCATCAACGAACACGTCTGAAGTTTGTCTATGATCTAGGTTTCCGTTGTTACCAGGATGTAGCTCGGCATCTGTCGTCACTTCCGTCATTATGTCCCTTTCCCCGCCATGCTGTAGCCACACGCGCACTAGTTGGCGACTCCGAGCATGGAGATACTCTGGGCTCCACTCGATGTCGTGTGTTACTTCCGAGAATTCCATCTTCCTCTCTGTGTTTGCCTCTGAGACAGTTCTTGCTTGATTACAACTCAGTGTCCCTCTGTTGATGAGACCAGTTCGATTTCAAGGACCTCTGCTCCAATACTTTGTTTGTTCACGGCGACGGAACACAGAAGCGGTGTGTCGTCTGTTTGGGTCTCTGGTGAATAGAGTTGTTCCGAAGAACTTAGAAATACAGACAGACAGACAGACAGACAGACAGACAGACAGACAGACAGACAGACAGACAGACAGACAGACAGACAGACAGACAGACAGACAGACAGACAGGCTGACAGACAGACAGACGTAAAGAGAGAAAGAAAAAAGAGGAGAAAATGAGACAGAAAAGAGAAAAAGAAATCAAGGAGGACAAAAGAACGAACATGTCGAAGAGAGAGATAGAAAGCGAGGATTTGCAGCGAGACCAAAGACGGAATACTATTTTTAAACAAAGAATTTCTCTGTTTTAGACATTCACCTGCACACATATTCCTGAGAGCGCGAACATAAAAGCAATATACAATAGGGCCTGAAATTTTAATAAGACAATAATAATGAAAACAATATAAAACATCGAGACAGAGTTCTAGTCATTGGCTATATTTTAAAGATTGATGCTTTACAAACACAGATGCTTTAGAATATGTCGTTATTGTTTAAAACCTGCAAGGTATGGCTTGTTTGTGAGTATGAAATAATAGAAATTATTAAGATGAAAAGTGCACTGCGATTCACGTAAACTGAAATCAGAAATTAATTTTTTATTTTGCTGAAAAGTATCAGAAAAAGATCAACGCTATCGTGAAGATATGTTCTTCCGACTTTCATGAACAACAAGATGGTGTATAAGTGTATATGTTGATAGATACCTCGGCAAATAACTGATCCGAAAAAAGTGCAAACCTGACAGAAACAATAATTTTCTGTCATTGAATAACTTGGAGAGATTCGCAAAGCAAAAACACAATATTCACAAGTACTTACAAGCATTCAGGCAAACGCGCACGCATACACACTATTGCACGTACACATGTCAACACGCACAAACATTCGAATGCACGTACACGCGCGCGCGCGCACACACACACACACACACACACACGATCTGAAATATATTCAGAGAGGAAAGTAGAGGAAAATCTAATTCTGAAGGTCGTGGTTAGCAAAGTTTGTGAAAAATTACGAGACACGAGGACTGTCCACCCCAGGAAATTAAAAACAAGATGTAAATGTATCCTTTGTAGACTAAAATAGGTGAGAGACTTGGAGAGAAAATATAAATCATCAAGGAGGAGAAGTCAGGGTAGAGAGAGAGGGGGGAGGTTTTTTTTTTTAAAGAAAAATCCAAGAAAAATCTTCCTATCTTCCCACACAGAAATGGCGTTCGGAATTCTAACCGACGACGTGAAACGTAACGGCTACTGTGACGTCTTTCTGCCGTGCCCTTCTCCTCCTCCGCCTCCTTCTCCGCTCACGTGACCTCATCGTCATACGCGCAGGCTTCTTGTCATGCACGTGCACTCCATATAAAGGAATGATTGACATGGAGTAAGTCCTTATACTCCAGGAGCGCGCGGCCTGCACATCCACCATCCTGCAAGCGCGCGTGTGGGTGACAACCGCATTAGAGAGAGTCAGCAGCGAGCTGCAGCAGAGACAGAGAGAGAGAGAGGAGGGGAAGAGAAAGAAAAAAATCAAGGAAAGTGAGAATAAAAGATGTGCGAGAAAAAGCAGTAGAAGAGCTAACGACAGACCCTAGCGCTGATCACTTGTCCAACTCGCCTCGCCGTCGCGGTGCTTGATCAGCGCGGCTGTTCCTTCCCCCTCCCTCCGCTGCTCCAGTATATTGAACACAGAAAGCTCGGCAGCAGACGACGAGGGAGCGACGACAGCTGGCTTTCCCTGGCCAGCAATCACTTTTTTTAATTTTCGCTGCGGCCATCAGAGAAAAGCAGAAGGTAAGTTTTGCCCCATTCTTCTCTCACTCATCACCACCATCTCGAAATCATCTTCGGCATCATTCGACCAATCGCTTTCACTGTCATCTTTTACATTCGTCATTTTCTAGATTTAAATAAAATACTTCTTATTTCTTTAATACTTTTTTTGAGTTCTCTTTTTCTCAACTTTTTTCACATGATTTATTTCAGCCCATATCCTTTAATGTCATTTTCTTTTCCAACTCCTATTTTCAACTTCAGTTTCCTTTGTTTGAAGATTTTACTTCTGTTCAAAAACTTGAAAAAAGAAATTAAAGAACACATTTTAAGTTTCAATCTCTGACAGTATGACATCAATAAAGCTGTATTTTTCTATTATTCATCATTACTGCGTTCCTTTTTATGTTTTATCTGCTCTTTCATCTTTTCTCTGAAATCCTTTAGCATTCAATATAAGAGCGAAACTAATATTGTGGAGGGGTAGAGTTATATCTGCAGAAGCCATTACTACCTGAACGATGCCACCTGGCACTCCTTACCTCTGTCGATGCCCAGATCGGTTTCAGGGGCAGTTTCCTGTTTTCTTGCTGTAGTTGTCTTTAAGAGTGAAGTTTGCGGAATGGTGAAGATTAACATGGTTCCGACTCCTGCAAATATGTCTGCTTAATTATTGTAATTTGAAGATCGAGCAGTTTAATGTTTGATAACTGATAAAGAAAAGTAAAAAAAAAAAAGTGAAATCATCTCTCGGCTTTACATAGTTTCGACTATTTTAAATACTTTTATTGTAAAATCAAGCGGCGATCGCTTGGTTCGAGTCTACAAGTGCGCACAAAGGGAAGATAATCGGAGCGCCATGTCAGGAGGTTAGAAAAGTAGAAAATTGGGAAAACAATATTGTGCGCGCGCTGGTCAAGCGATTTTATGGTCTTTAAAGGAAAGAAAGTCTGGTAAAGGAGAAGAAAGTAAGTTAATAATAACCATTATTTCACAGCAGTAACTGCTACTGCCCGTTGCAACTGTTGCAATAGGATAGATAGATTTATCAAAAATATTTCCATTGGAAAACAATCGTGAATGAATAAATAAATAGAGAAAAATACAAGGAAAAAAGAGGAAGGGAGAAAGAAAGTGTGGAAAACGAATAAAAGAATGAAGACAGAAAGAGAAAGTTTAAAGAAAGGAAAGAAAGAAATAGGCAGAAAGAAAGTGTAAAAAGGAAAGGAAAGAGAGACACGAAAGATAAGTAAGAAAAAATGGTATCAGACAAAATGTTTCAGGAACGCGGGACTAAAGAAACGAGAACAGAAAGAAAGAGAAGAAATACTAACAGACTTTCACGTTTTGAACACGAATTCTTTATCTAGTTATTGTATACACACTGGGTGACAGACGACTGATGTGTCTGTTCTGAGTTTTTTTGGTCAAATGTCCGCCTATGGATTGGGGATGATGCCTGGATCGAGTCTGATTCATTCATTCACGTTTTTCTTCCTCTCTGTCATGCGAATAATTTTTGTTTTTTATTTCCTTCTATCCCAAGACAATATTTTTCACCTTTAAAAAAATAACCTTATGATCGGAACATACTTCTGATCGTTAGCAATGTGAGAAAGTTAACCTGTTGGTTCAAAGTTTAGCCATCATGCGCGGTGACGAGAGTGTGAGATGACCACGTGACTGTTCACGCGTTCTCGCGAGAGCAGGCTGCGTGCAAACCGTTGAGTTCACCAGACAGTTAATTGCACATGCGTCTTACCGCTGCTGGGGTTCCACACATCGTTAACCTGTCTGACATCATCAGTTCGTCACAGCCGCTCTGGAACGCGGACAAGCGTGGTTCTGCTTCCGGGTTCGAGGGTCGTGTCATTCTTGGGGCAAGGGGATTTCCCTACCTTGGTTTCTATCCATCTATCTAGCTAGATATTTGCACCTGTGTAACACATAGGTAATGAGTTTGTCAAGAGAGTTTTTCAGAAAACTTCTTCAGATCAGATAAATGATAAAAATTGAACTGACTAAAGCTTATTAATTAGGCACCAAGCCTAATACATTTAAAATGTATATACATTTAAAAACTACAGACTCTTTTCATCTGGACGGGCATGTTTGTGCATATAGAGTATATGAGAAATGATGGCTGTTTGCCTCATTTATTATGTGAATAAATGAATAAATGGGTGACTGATGGCTGGGCTCTGATTCCGAGTTCTGATCACAGACCGGCTGATTTTCTCCTTTCTAAAACATTTCGTTTGTTTTCTATGTGTGTCATTAACATTTTTTTAAATATTATTTCTTTCATTTCCTGATATATATCTTATCGTCTCAAATGTAAATTCTATAACACGATAGGAGCCGAAAAAATTGCTGATGCGCGGTTTTAGCGAATCTATCAATTTTATTTTTGATTTTTACAATAAGGGTGTTTCTTTTATGTGTCGTGTACAATATCTATTGATGAGCTGAATTCATCTCTTAAGGTAAAAGAAAACAGAGCGGTTACTCGAGTGCAGAACAGCTTATTATTGCTGGTACCGTCTGATTTGCAGATAACATTAGATATAGTGAGATTAAATACGAGCGAGAGAAAGAGAAGAGCCAAGGCTGAAATATGAGTTACCGAAAATAACTGGAACTTTCAGAGCAGTCCGAAATTACAGAATCGACCATGAATGGACACCGCGCCGAGAATGTATACAATGGTTAGAACCACTTGCAGACCGGTCAGGTCGAATAGTCCGAGAACCTCTCCAGTCCTGACAGACGCTGCTGACCTGCCAGGGGTGATTACCCGAGACGAAAAGGGAGAGCACCACAAGAGCCATTAATGTTAAAGTGACCCATGACCGTCGATAGTAACTGTCTACATTTTACTCTCGCTAAGGCGAGAACTCTTTGCTAACTTGTCCGTACAAAACTTTGTAGAATTCACAGCAATTTTTTTTCTTTGCCTGTGTCAATTTTCCTTTTGACTTTTTTTGGTGCTGTATTGCTTTTCTTCTTCGATTATCTCCCTTTTTAAGTCCCTTCGCGGCGATGATAAATTATTATGAGTTTAGATAAGTAGGTTTTCAAAAAAAGAAAAAAATACAGAATACAGACTGGGAAGGCTTTGCAAATACAATATGTGGAAAATGTTTAAAGCTTTCAAAAGTATGAAGTAGAAAGAAGGCAGAAGCGAACGAAGGATAGTCTCACACTGTATAGTTCAAACACTTTTCAAAAAGTCTCAAGATACGAATCTTTTATGATAAAGAAGTAAATTTTTCCCTGTGACACTACGACTCAACCTATTGATCGAGGACCGATTCCAAAAAGATTTGAACAACCTAACTTACTTAAAGCTGCCTGTTTCTTTTGTGATCCTTTATTTTAAGAGCTGTTTTACACTCAAGTGTTGTACTTAAAACAACATTTCTGACTTGTTCGTTGTGAAATACTTGTAAACTAAGAGTCTAAAGAGGAAGAGAAATAATAATAAAAAAAGATTTCTGGTAGAAAACACAGTCATGCCACTTGCAATCGAAACCGAACGGAAGCACTGAACTTAAGAAATTCAAATAGAACCACGAGGACGTCTGCGATTGAAACATCACACAATCTCGGTGAGACGGAATATGACCCCAAAAAATTGATAGAAATAGAATGTTAAGCATGCACTGCTGTTAAAAATCGTGTCGGCTGTAATTTTACAACAACCCACGAAGGCAAGACTCATTATCTCTTTTCCTCCGCAGAACATTTTTTTTGAAAAACCAGTCAGAACAATTACTCGAATTCTCCTTTTTTCTACCTGTCCTCTTAACCAAGGACTAATGATAAAATAATAAAATTAATATCAGAAGCTGTAGTTTTGTAATAAATATCCGAGCTGTGGTTTTAAATAAGGTAGATCTCTCATTTCATGTCATGAGCGAAAAAAAAAAAAAAGGATGAGGGGAGGTAAGCGCAAGGGAGGGAATGCGCTGGAAAACGTACAAAGAGCAACTACCCACGTTAATTATTCTTCATTTTCTCCCCTTTTTATGCACCAATATCACGTTCCTTGTTGCCGAGTCCCTTCCTCGGTCGATGCCCGATAATCTTATGGGTGGTCAGAGACGAAGAGCTGCCTCGGCGGGAACATTTATGACGCCGCGCTGGTGCTGTGACGTGCACGCACGCGGGGTGGCGGGAAAAGTGGCCTTTAGCCACGTGACGAGGCGATTCTGTCTACCTCCCTCCGCGCCCATGCCCTGACCAGTCAGCCTTAACTGATTTGGTGAGCCGCTGTTAACTACAGCTCCAAAAAAAAACAACAACATAAAACATAAAAAAACACCTGCATGAATGCCGACCTGTGATAAGTGTCTGAAACAGCTTGACTGTGTTTTTGCCAAGCATGTCATCAAAAAGGAAGGAAAAAGGTATAAAAGGAATACAGTCTGTTTTTAATTCTTTGCCTTGCAGCTCAGCACTCAAAGATATTTGTCTGTCCGTCCGTCAGTCATTCAGTCCGTCCGTCCGTCCAACTGACCGACTCTCTAACGGTCTTTAGCCGTTTTTAAATTTTCCCCTTCGATCCCGTATGCGGTGCACGAATCAACTGTTTTCTAAATGGCTGAAAGAAAATAATTGGAATTATTACTGTGGCTTCAATTTTATCTGGTGAATTTTACATTATTTTTAGAATTGAAATCTGTGTGTTACCATGTCAATCGGGTCCGTGAGTGTGGGTGTGGACTTTGAGATCTCTATTGGAAAAATCAAACGCTCAAAAAAATAGTTTTAAAAACCAGAGCAAACTTGGGATTTTTAACCGAGTTTTTTTTAAAACTGATAGTCTCGGCGCGACAGAAGATGAAGTTCTCTCGTGGCTGCAAGCCTGTTGTATCCTGGCAAAAACAATTTTATCGAGGAAGAAAAAGCATATTGAGGGTTTTGTGTTAAGTCAGCAACCAAAGTTTTTTTCTTCGCGCTGCCATCCTTCCTTTAGAGAAGCACTTCATGCCCTTGAGTCAGATTCCACTTTCCATTGAAGAAACAAAGACACCGGCTCTCCATTTTTCGTTTTTGTACATTTACTTACATGAATGTTTTTCTAGTATCTGCCAACAGAGCTTTAAGTATACTAGTTCCCTGAATTGTTTCTTCATGCTTCACTTTTCACACGAGCAGATGTTATTTTTTCCAACAGACTCGCAAGCATGCAGAAATAACTGTGAATGTTACATTTTGTTTCAGCACTGAAATTTCATGCAATTTAATTCGAAGAAGAAGTCCAATCTTCTCTTTTCACTCTCAAAATCTTCTTTGCTGCAGTAGGTACTCGTTTTGAGCAAAAACTGAGTTGATAATTCTCATGTCGTCCCAAAATAGAAACCTCTTCCCTCACCATGACCAGAAAGAATGACGTCCAGAGACAAAAATTAATGTCCCAACACTACCATTGGTTGCAGCTTTGCAGCTAAAGATAATCGGGTACTGGCGATAACCCGGTATTTTCAAACCATTTTACAACCTGGTAGAGGCTTCAGTTTCTAAAGTTAAAGAATCAGGCGTGGTGTAATCAAGTTCCTGTACTAAAACCGTAAAAGGGGACGCAAGACTATTCAAAAGGTTCTGCTCTCCAACCATACTTTTCTTCTGCTTTTACGTCCAAGAAATAAGAGGACGACAACCGTCGCTCCTACAACATCTGGTCGCAAACATTGGGATTCGACCAGTGATGTTTGCAAGCGGTCGTAACTAAAACCGCACGGAGAAGTCAAATTAACGACTGCCTAGCATGGTGCTTGTGTCTTCTGGGCAAACTCTAGTCTTTGGCTCGTGGTAGGGTCGGAGGGAAAAGCAGCCAGCGCCTCCCACCGTCCATCATCTCTTGGGAGCCGGGTCTTTGTAATCCGCACGCTGCTCGCAACAGGATGACAGTTTGCTGGTTGCAGAGCGACGATGACAAGGTGACAAACGGCCTTGCTTTTTTTCTCTTTTAATCTTGGACTCAGGTTGAGCTTGCTAGAGGAAAGGGAGATTTTAGCACGTTTCTCCATTTTTAAAAAATGAAATTCCTGATAGCTGAAAACATGGAGATGCTGAAAATTTTGTCTCCCAAATTTCCCCCTGAACATGACTCTGATATTCTGATAATGTATACGTAAACCCTTTCAACAATTTTGCTCTTTGCTCATATTCTGATCATCGAATTCTCAGCATTCCCAATATACTGTTTTGGTGAACGAGACTTTTCCTATTCTGCTTTGAAGTGGAATTTTCTTCCTAATGATCTTCGTCACATTGACTCTAACAAACATTGAAAGCTTTCAAGATGTACCTCTTAAAGAAGTACTTTTCCCAGTACTTTTGCATTATTTTGGTCGGGTTCAACAAGTCTTCTCATTACTGTTGCGAAATAGCAGTGAATTAAAAAATATATAGTGCGACCTGTTTTACCCTCGTCACTAGAAATACAAAATTTCTTTGTAGCTCCAAGCTTGACTGAATAAATGTCGCTTGTGTGAAAACGAATTTTTTTTTCAACATTAAGAAACATCAAGAGAAATACTCATTTGGTCATCATTTTCTAAAGAAAACAGATATCTAGAGTGCTGTATACCAAGTAACTTCTGTCTGACTGCTAAAAAAAGGATTCAATAAAGTAATCCTGTCCATGTTATAAATGTGACGATTATGGGGACTCAAGATATGGTATTGAACCACTGGGCCAATCCTAACAAGCATCATTGTCTTTTCCAAGCAATATTAAGCATAAATTTCAAGGACCAGTGGGGGAAAAAAACACACAGTCCACAAACAACTTATTAATTTTCATGTTTCAGATGACAAAGTACATGGCTAGTACATCCCCTTCCCCTGACAGAAGTTCTTTGATTCAAACATTTTGCAACCAACTCTTTCGATGACACTTACATTCTGTGGTCAGTACTCATCGATTCGTTATTTCTAAGAAAACTGAAGCTGAAGCTGAGCGCTAGTTCTCACTCTGTCACCTCCACCTACCAATCACATGTCGACTCCCATCACCCAGACACGCGCAGCTGCTGTAGCAGGAGGCTTCGCGGAGTCCATGTAGTCACAGAGCGGAAAATAACAAGTTCACCGCGTCTAACAATACACCTTCATCCTGTTTGAAGGCGGCCATAATGCGCATGCGCACTAAGTCAGACTCAGTTCCATTATTCAAGCCGCCCGCGCTTTATGTTTTGTTCCGAATAAAGAATAAAGGTCTTTATAATAATAATAATGGCTCGGGAGGGCGTTGATCTCTACAGAAAATCGCTGAAAAAGATATCCATCTCGTGCGAAGAAAAAAAAATGTAAAGCTAACGCAAGAAGAATGAACTGCAATGCGAACTTTTCCAAACACGCCTCCTCATTAAAGATCTCGCATAAGCTTCGAGTGTTTCTATCCGGGAAATTGCATATTGCTAATAAACCAGTCAGAACGAGTTTAATAAATTTACGTGAACAGCGAAAAGGGATATTTTTGTGATTTTATTTTTGCCCCCGGCTAGTTATTTCATATTTGCAGTTATTTTTATGCTTCTTATTTTTCCAGGGCATGTAATGTATGGCAGGGAATTACATGCTGACCTAGGTGAAAACACCCCCTGTTCCCATCACACTTACAACAGATCTTTACAGTGGCAGTATGTAAAACTGCCTCCAAATTACATATTCCTAACAAGCTAATCAGAAGAAAGACACTGTATATTTCTTAACAAAGTATTGTAAAGAGAAATTGTGTAGTTTTAATCGTACTTTTTAAAGGTACGCAGGACACATATAAACATGTAAAAAAATGTAAAAGCGTTATTTAATAAAATATGTTGTTGATAATAGGAGATAGATGATATGTTGTTAGATAATATGTGCTTAACCCCAGTTAATATGCCCTTAAAGTGTGAGGTCACAGGCTTTGTATCAGAAAATAAAAACATCAAAGAAGCATTTTGACAAACCAAACTGCAGTTTCTGCACACTTCAGGCACGCTCTGTCCATCATATTTCGATCGACTCTGAAATTCTCTTCGCTCAGCAAACAATGAAGATCGTCGAAAACTTTTCTAAATATTTTGCGCAAACTCGGAAAGTATAATAATCAAACTGTCCTATTCATTGTACCCTGTGAATAGTCATACACGTTAAATGATTTTACACCCACAAACATTGAATCGCAATTAAATGTCTCGATCATCAGATTCCACGTGTGCCTTTCTCAGTGTCATGAGCAAAGCATACTTTACAAATATACAGAAATATGGATAACTTCACAGGCGATGATAGCTGTGCATGTGTAAATTGTGTAAAGGTGTCCATATAAACAATTTTATTACAAAAATGGAGAGGTTTGCACTCAGTCTTTAAAATAATGTCTGGTTATTCTTTCAACACACTTTCCCATTTTCTTCTAAATCCTTATTACCTCCCTTATGTTCTTCGTCGCTGCCGTGAATGATGAGCAGGAGAAGCACTAATCCTCTTGTACGATTACCTACCTTTGTTCGTTAATGTCATCTTTATCCTTTAAGATGAGCTGGAGATACAAAATGTCCGCTCACCTCGAGCTAAATGTGTCATTGAAGGGTAGGGAGATTTTGTGAAGACTTTGTCCTCCCATTCCCTTGCCCTTCCCTTCTTCTTTTAATGTTGTCTGCAGAGTTGTTGAGATGGAGATAACCTCCCTTGTTCTGTTATCTGCTCTTGTTCTATGACAGGCCATTGCACGTCTGTTCGTAGGCAATAAAGTTTTTTTGGATAAAGATATTGATATTTATTTTGTTGACACCGAATATAGGCTTGATTTTTGTAAATAATTAAGCTATAATTTTATGTAGCTTAATTTTCTTTTACCAGTGTTATATTTTTGTAATATTTACAGTTTATCAGTTTATCATCACTTGTAGTCAACGCTCGTGTGTCTTAGCATATTGTATCATAGTTTATTTTAAAATTATGCTACTTTCAAAACCTTTAAAAATATATATTGACAAGCACAATATTTTTAAAGTGTTTGTTGAGACCAATGTACAGCAAAATAAAAATTGCATCATTTTATTCTGATAAAAATTTTCTGGGATAGTAAGATCTCTTCCTTCATGGAAGAGTTTTAAGTCAGACAGGGCTGAAAAAAGTTTTTTCGATTCATAAATATTTCTTCTCGTGTGTTCCGGTTAAATGCTTAGTGGAACTCAATTATTTTTGATGACAGAATTGTGTTTAGTATAATACTATTTTCTGGTATCTGAGTGAATAAACCCTCCACCATTTTCAGAACCACATTTGAAAACATCTCCTTACACGGCAAGGAATCAAACCTACAAACACTGTACAATGTACATGAATACATTGTTGTTGTCAAGGATACAACTAGTGTCATATCTATAGACTCCTCACAATCTTGACCTTTGTCTCCGTTTGAAATGACTTGCTTAGCTGTTACACAGTCTTTTCGTTAATACAACAGACGCCTTTGACTAAAATTCTTCAATGCGAGAATCAAATGTTTTCTTTAAGACATTTGGTGTTTGCATCCCTATGTTTCCACATCGCTGGGTTCAGAACTCGTTTCGGGCCATCTGTTCTCAGGGCTGCCCATCCGTTTTTTTCCCGGTACTCCGATTTCTTCCACCTCCCTCTACCCTCACAGTGCGAAATTACATCTATTTCAAACATTTTCCTGCCAAAGCAACCAACCACAACTGACACTGAATTAAACACTGTATCCTTCCACCTCCCCAACAAAAAGAGTGCCTTTGTTCTGTGTTTTTTAAAGTCTTTTAAATCTCTTTTTTGACGACGGCTGATAGACAGTTGCTGCATCAGAAGGTGACATAATGGCTCTCGTACTTCGGGTACGTTAACCGATTTCGCTCCTGGGTGGTTCCAGAAGACACTGGCGGGGGCGAAGCAGCTAAAAGTTTGAAAAACATAATCTTTCCTTTGAGAGAAATAGCCAGGGGTAGAGAAGTGGGAAGCCAACAGGAGGAACTGGGAGAGAAAAGTTTAATGGTCCCTGCCTGTGGGTAGAGCGAATCCTTGTAAAACTAATGTGGCATGAATGTGGTTGGTTTCCTAGTTAAATCCTGTCAGTGAATGTCTACAATTCTTTTGACTGCCCGAGTGCGCTTCCTCTCCTTGGCCAAGCAAGTGAAAAACGGCAAATTATCTCCCTGTTCGCTTTTCAGTTGCATGAGACTATCTTATTCCTACACTAAGTCGGTCTTAGACGTTCTGCTTCCCTCCTGCAGAAACCGTACTCCGAGATGAGGAAAACCAAACTTTTCCAAGCTCCCAGTAATAAAGCTAATTTATTCTATATTTACTTACTCTTTCTTTAGCATTTCTGTTTGCTCACTGATATCGGTGAGTGATCATCTTTATGTTTGACAAAAACCGACTTTCCGTCAAAATAAAATACATGAAATACTAATTTTTAAGCTTTTTGTAATGATGCTTTTCTACTTTTTTTTAAAAATTTATTCCCTAGAAATTTTTTTTTAAAGTTATGGATTATGTGGTATTGAAATATGTTCTTTTTAAATTTATTTATCCTGACTGCTTTATGGTCTGGTTGGCTGGCCACAGCAGTAGCGTGCTTTTAAAGAGTTTGTACACAGGAGCGAGCATGTGCATGCGCATGCGCTAACACGCACAAACTCCCACGCGCTTAAGGGGATAGAATATGAGAGATTCAATGAGGAATTACAGGAAGCAAAAACGCGAATTAATTTTTTTTAAGGGCTAATACAGTCTTTTGAGAAAAAAAAACTTTAAATGGTTTTAGATGAAATCTCTTCTCACTTAACTGCCCTTGCTCTTTACTGTTCTTATTTTCCTCTACAAGCCAGAGGTCAAAGTCGAGGCTTTAAATGCTCATGCAACAATAAAAACTCCACAACTAACAACGGCAACTGCATTTAGTAATATTTTTAGTAGTGAACATTTTTCGAAGATTTCAAGAAAAATATCCGAAACATCCTCTTAAAGCTTGTACAAGAGTTGTCTGAATCTCCAACCATGAAGTACTTTTTTTTATTATTGATTACACTTTGCATCATGCTTACCTCCCTTTATCTTCGGATTGTATTAGTCTTTCGTTGGGTTTTTCTGTTAATGTGATTCGAGCCCCTCATTGTAGATGCAGGTATTCCAGCTGGTGTACCCAGACATTAAGAATAATGTATTTCAAATAGTGACGTGGACGACCAGAGTAATTCTGCCACAGTCGTGTGGGTGGACATTAGTGAGGGTCGACGACCACCTGCAATGCAATCTCAGAATCCTGCAACAGAAATTCGTTTTCAAAGCCTTTTTTACAGTCCATTTCAAAGTTTTTCAAGTCGGTTGGACCGTCAGAGCTAACTCGGATTTCAACAAATGTGCGGGTGGGTGTAGTTGCACGGATTGCTGTGACGTCACTGGGTCAGTCGGGTTGCTTGGATGGGGACGTAGTCCATGGGGTAAGAGCCACATCACTTGGATGCAGCTGATATACAAGCATTTGAACAGTGCAGTTTAAGTGATGTAAGACTTACAAAAATAATTATTGAACATAACATAAATCAGGAAATCATGCTATACTTTTTTGAATAAAAACCCGAGTTTAGCTAGAAAGAGTTGAGCAAACTGGAGAAGACTGGCGTAACACAGGAAGCCTTTCCTATCAAACTGTATCTCCTATATCACGAATTAAGTTTGCTTTCCTTCACGAAACTGTACAGAACGCCGGCAACCTGTGTTTTAGACACGATTGTAAGTAAGCAAAACCTGAAATTTTGAGCAAAAAATAGTTTCGAACTTCAGTATTCTTCTTTAAGCCGATCTTATCATTTCACTTGCCTTTTCCTTTAATGTCATGTTTGAATGAATCAGTATTTAACTCTGGCATGAACTCGAAACCCAAATTCCATATGCAATGTCTCAGGATTCTGAGCTCCTGACTTCCGCCCGTCATTTTTCTTCACACGCTTATCTGGAGTGCACTCCCTTACAATGCATCCTTGTCGCAAAACTGGACGATAGGGAAGGTGGGGTTTGAACAAACAAATTTTCTTCCAATTAAACTATGCGTGGAGACAGTAATCGACTGGTTTTCAATGTCCTTTTTTAAATCTTTGGTGGCTACTAGTTTTGCACGCAAACCACGAAGCAAAGACCTAAAAGGACATGCCATCATTAACTGTTTTTTCCCTCGATCAAAGCTTTATCTGCAAAAGTCGGTGTGTACTCCGCTCACGCGAGGAAAACTCGTGCAGCATTTTCTAAAAATATTTTTCTGGCAACATCCGAGAAAAACTGTGTAAATCTCGTTGTTTCAAAAAAAGTTTTTAAATGAGATATCAGCGCATGAATACTTTTTTTGTAACTTTTCTCACTCGTTCACATACACACTCACACATACACACACGCACGCACGCATTCATGACTTGGACACAAGCAAGTACGAATATATTTCAAAGGTTTCTCTTAGACTGTTCAAATCCTGACTTCTTCAGATTTCTTCTAGCGCTTAAATTTCTCTAAAGAACAAAGATGGTTTGGGGGGTTAAGGGAAAAAAGTTCCTTCAAAGGAAGCCTTTTTTTTGGTCACATCTCAATCTAATTTCTCCCAGACTCTTCCGGAGGCGTTGATCCTGTTTCTGGTTGGTTGACCTGCCGCAACAGGTTTCCTTGGCTCCTGCAATACTGTAAGTGCTCCCTCCTGGTCCCTACTTCATAAAGGAGCGTCCAAGTGAACCGTCCCTCCCGCCCCTGCCCCCCTTTTCCATAGTCATGCAACATAACCTTTTATCCCTCCTTAGGGAAGTCTTTAGAGCTTTCTCCTGGGCTGTTCTTGGATTAGCTTGACCTCTCCAGCAAACACGGTGTCATGTCCGGTTTGTCTGTAAACAGGAAAAGATGTTAATGGCGGTAGAAGCAAGCTGTCTCTTCCCGTCGACAGCCCAGCGTGTGTGAGAGAGATATTAGCCTAAAGTAGCCAACTGTTGGCTTCGGTAAAAAAAATTAAAAAAAAAAGGATCAGACCTCATGTACGGATTAAAAGTCTTGGGTGAGACAGGTCTCCCGCTGACCAGGGAGTGACATTATCAAGGCTGATGTGGAAAGCAAATGGTGTTGTCGGAATCAAGTCAATGGGGTGCCATTGTTGTTTGGTTGAGTTATTCGATCTCTAAGTGCTTCCCCACCCACAGATGCTTTCACACTAAGGGAAGTGACAAGGAGGAATGTGTACCCGAAGAACACGCACCCCGCTATCAGTGGTCAGTCGTGTAAACATGTATTCACATCTACAGGGTGTCCTCTGATACGAGGTCGAAGGTCCTTTTTGTTCTTCGATGGATTGGTGACAAGCTTCAGCAGCTCACTTCATGTCCTCGGTCTGTTCTCTAGGTAGATGCTGAACAGGGGTCGATGTCTTGGTTTATAAGCTCTTACTCCGGATCATCGATAAAAAAAAATATTTCCTTTTCCGACAGAACTAATAATGAGCTCTTGGTACAACAGGGAGCTTTCTGATCGAATGCTAAGATTAAATGCTAATAAATATTATTAGTTGACTACTGGGAATGTACCCTCCAGCTAGGACATCCTCTGGCGTCTATGGCATAAAAGGTATTGGCCTTTTTCCATTAAATACTCGGTGCTGTGTTTGCTTTACCAAGCGAATGACATCAGAGGAAAAATTACTTCAGTTTTTTTTCAAAAGGTTTTGTATTATTATGTAAAAATTTCTGGTCAGTAAGAGCCTCAGAGTGGTGTTGCCTGTCATCGTCGCTGTCTTTTAATCATCGGTTTCCGCATTTTCAAGACTAAAATGATAATCATGAGGTATTTCGTTTATTCTACAAATGATCACATTTTCACATTTTACTCCAACTTTCAGGCGGCGTTTGGCAATACAAAAGTACTTGTCTGGTTCATCGGCTCCTTGCATTGTACTGTAAAGATATTTCGATCAGGAAGGAAGCATTGTTTCCACTGAGAGAGAATAAAGTTCTGTATCCGTGGCCACGTGTCCATGGCGTGATTTTGCCGTTACAAAGCAGCCCTGCTTCATTGTCATCATGACAAAAGCGGTTCTGGCATATTGTTATGATGACAAAGACCGTTCTGTTACATTACAATAGTGATAAAAGTGGCTCTGATCTGACAACATCTCTGTCCGACTTTTTTGGTGTCTTTTCAGAGTTCCACGCTTTCGTTGTCCTTTTCCTGTTTTCTCGATCAAGACCTGAATGACCAGTGTGCACTTTCTGACTTTGATGCCAGATGAATAAGTTTTTTTTAACAGCGGTATAGACCGCTTAGCAGGCACATGGATGTTGTCTTGGAAATGGCATAAGCCTCTTGCAGTGCCGAGCCATCACTGGTGAAATGATCTGCATTTCAAATAGTGAACCATGGCTCCACAGGTCCACCTTATCTTGTCAGTGGAAAGACGAGACAGTTACATATCACGCTGGTAAAAAAAAGATGGCTTTGACTGGCAGTTCTACGATCCTGTCCTCCCTTTCTTTTACACACACATTGGACAAAATATTCGCAACCGCTAGACCATTATGGAAAAAGTGCGTGCAAAACAACCTGTTATTTCTACCACGTGACTGATGAGTCTAGCAGCGACCCCTATAGTTTATCACGATCCTCCTGTCAGCTTGAGAGTCTTCAAGTCACGTGTCGCTCCAGTCAATTTGTATTTGAAGTGTTAGTGTAATAATACTGAATCCTTTGATATCTTTTAAAAAAAAGCTTCCATGCCGTAGTCACTTCAACAATTCTCTTTAGCCACTCAGATATACTTTTATTCTAAAACAGGGTTGGTTACTAAAATTGCATATTTCTAAAAACTGTTAAAATTTGAAAAATTGTCCATTATATGTAAAACAAATGTAAGTAAAACGTGAACACATCAAAATCCATTGAAACCTATATTAAACCTACACTAAAATATTAAACAGCATAACAGAAAAATAACTATTCATCTGTCTTATCTGTATTTATCAGTATCTTAGTCAACAGAATAATTTGATGAATAAAGAAGTTTGAAAATAAAAAAGTCCTCGCAATCAAGCCCCACATTTGCATATCAGACAAGAAAGCCCAGCAGCGATGGTGAACACATAAATAAATATCTCTTGGCGACAGTGTCCTCAACATCCATCATTTTTGCAGACTGGGTTTCCACAGAGAAGAATGGTCGTCTGAGCTCGTGTCGCCGCTCTTCTAATCTTATTCGTGCTCTACAGTTAATCTTGTAGAAAATTGCTGTTAAAAACTGCCCTCTCCTGTCCGCCCTGCACCGAAACCTTGATCCGTTAGCATGTGTGACGTAGAATGTGCATAAAACTGTTTTTCTTTCTCTTTTTCTTTCCTTTGCTCCCTGAGACAGATCGGGTTTTTAAAACTCGGCATTAACGTCCATTTCCTCCGGAAACTCTCGGCAAGTATGTGACATGAATTTAGAAACAAAATGGAAAGCTAATCCAGACACATTGCGTAGAACGCTTTTAAAATTCACGAAGAAAGAGAGAACTTTCGAATCCAGCTTGCCTTTATCTTCCAATTTAAATTTTCAAATCAGGTTTTGACGACAAATCTGTGGTCTTAAAGGCGACGAACCTAGTGACGATATACACTGCATTAAAGGATGTGGACATGAGAAGGATGGACATACTTTGGCCAAAATGGAAAGTGGATTTTTTTCTGTCCGTATGCAACAGGACCTGTCTTGTTACAACTGCGATTGACTGAAATCAAGAATAACAGACTGGCGACACAAATGTGGACTTTGTGTTTGACGAAAGCTCGAAACTGAAATCATCTTCACTGTAATCCTGTAATCCTTCCATCATCTGCTAATTCTTATTCAGCCGCCATGTGCCGGTCAAGGACTGGAATACACAATCAGGGACAAGGAAGTGGAAATGGTGTCCCCTCCCCAACACACACACACACACACAAAATACACACACACACACACCACACACACAAGGAGTACCCCAAGGGTACGAACTCTCCAAGCGACAGACTTACCCCGCGTTTTGCGCAATTATTCGAACTACGACCCGCTGTTTCTTCTTTGTTTGAAGAACACTTGAACAGCGGTTTGATACAATTTTATCGTCTCTTGCGAACCGTAGCCCGGAGGCCAGTTAATGGAACCGCGCACGGCCTCGCGAGACGGTCTCTTCAACGTCTCGCGGTTGTCACGTGGAGCGAGAGTTTGGCGTTGCCGGGACACGGTGCTGTGACTTACGAGACTACAGAAGGGCTGTCCCAGCAAATATATAGAAAGTGCTTGAAAGATGTTTGTCTGCTAAATTTCAATGTAAATGTTTTTAACAGAAGAATGTGATGATTTCATAACCCACTTTGCTATCTCGACCTTTCCTCTTTCGTTTGTTTTTTTTTTTCTTTGGTTTTACTTTTTTTTCTTTCATTTTCTTTCTAGCTCTTTCCTTCCTTATTTTAGTTTTTTCTATTTTATTCTTGCTTTCTTTTCCTTTTTTATTCTTATTTCCTTCTTCTTCCAAGCCTTCTTTCTTTCATTTCCCCATTTCCTTTTGGTTTTTGTTTCACCTGTTTTCTTTCGTTTTCTTTTATAGTCATTGATTCATTAATGTATTCACTCTCTTCAGTCACATTTTTCCCTCGTCTTTTTAAAAACGACTAAAGTGTATAACACCAGCAGCAAAGTAAAAAAAAATTGCTTTTTCCACGTTGTTATAACTTCTCACTTTGTTTCTTTTTTAAGCAAGCTTTGTTTTTAAATCATTAAGTTGCTGAATGAGAGAAAGTCATTTACCTTTTCTTCACAAGTAACTTTACCTTATCTCCATACTAACTAGTATTTTCAAGCTAGACAGAAGGGACTCGGGTTAAATGGAATGAGGAAAGCAGTCTAAATAATGTTAGAACACTAATAATAATAATAATAAAATCACGCTTTTTATCCCAAAGATTCTGACTTTTTGTGGAGAAGCTGCTTGATGGTAGTGATCTCTCGCCATATCCCACGATATTTGAACATTAATCGATGACGAGTTCCATTGATTTCCATAGTTAATTCCAGCTAAATTTACAACTCAGTTTAACATCGTCATGTTTTCTTAACATTCTAACAACTTTGAATTTAATTTCACTATTGACACAATCGAAACCCCCATTTACTCAGCGTTTGAGAGAAAAAACCCTCTGAACTCTAAAGAGTTAACTCTCTTAGTGGTGATAATGAGATGATGTTGATTCTGGCCTTCCTGCTAACATCGCCAGTCGTGGTAATGGTTTATGTCGGTGAAGGCGTGCAATTATTTTTAAAAAAAACTGTTCCTGTAATTTTCCACCATTCCACTGTGTTTTCTCCTCCTCCGAGCGCAGTTAACTCTGTGTTGACGAAATTTGAACAAATACAGATTAAAAGCCTTGCCTGCATACATTATTGACTGATCAATTTGCACATTACAGATGATTGTTTCGGAAATTTTTCATTTTACGACTTTGGCAGCTAGTCTGGCCATAAATGTCGTGTTTCTGAGTGTTTCTCTCTTTTTATTCTTTAACAACTCCAACGAGGGTTTGTTATTCCTTCAGTTTGTCGAATGTGATAAACAAACGGGTAAGGCAGAAACTGGTTCATTTGATTTGTAGTTCCCTTTTTAAAAAAAAAAAATAAATAAAAAAGAAGAAGAAGCTGTAGGGATTTTCAAGAATGTTCTCTTAAAATTACATAGCTGCAGATGCATACAGTGATATGAGTCCCTCTTTCTTACGCAATACACATGGAGACAGTAGGGGAGGGAAGGGTTGATGTAAAGGTAAAGGGAGATAATTACAACTTTAATGGACAGTGCACGAAGAATACCAGAAGAAGGAAACCTTGCGAGAGCAGTAGGAATTCCTCCATCCTTGCTGCGTGCGCATATCTCGCTTTCATGTCACCTAGCAAATTAGCCGCACCCCAGTGGTTTCCGCGCGACGCAACCCTGGCGCCATCTTGCGGAAGGGAAGCGACTGCTGTCAGAAGCTGCAAGAAAGGGAGGGAAGAAAGGAAAGGCGGGGGCCGAGAGACTGGGTAGCGGTACACCCGACACCAACCCATTTTCTCCTGTCAGGGGCGAGCAGCACGCGGAGTGAGATGTCCTGCGATGGACGACTGTTGCCAGCAGTTTGTGGTCATCCTTCGCTTCATTCCCTCCTCCCTCCCTGCCTTCCATCCAAATCAACATCTCCTTCCCTTCAGCATCATCTACTTGTGCGAGGAAATTAAAAGACCTGCGACATTTTGCGCAAGGAGCACGAAGAAGCCTCGTAGGTAACGGCAAGTGGATGGACTGAGGGAAGGGAGTAAAAAGAGAACTAAATCCCACTCTTACACTCTTTGGGGGGCCTGGCAATCATGAATAGTCGTATATGTGGATATTTAGATGGACAGAGGGAGATGATCGCTCTACAGACAGACAAACAGGCAGGTTTCTTGCCGTTTCGATTCTTTAATTTCTTTTTCTGTGAAACACTAATTTTCTAATCTCTGAAACTCTCTAAAACTTTTGGGTGTTTCGACTTTCTCATTTTCAGCCCCCCAATCATTATTATTATATTTTATTTTTTTGAAACAGTCTTGCTGGTGCCGTGGTGGCTCTCAATGACAGTAATTCCCCTTATATGCTGTCACAACATAACGGGCTTCAGCAGGAGTGGAATTCCTTCAAATGCCGAAGCAAATTAGTGAGGTGTCCGAATGCCTGATATCCTGTCTCACATTCCTTGGAATATGCAAATAATTCACTCGGCATTTTTTTTTTCATGAAACCTTTTATTCTTTGTGGGTTCTTCATCATTTTGCATAAGAGTTATTTGGATGGATAAGCTGTCCGCCTGGATAGATTACCAAACGACAAGATTGGAGGAGTTGTTAATCTGTCTTCCTCACTCTCGTTCGATGGGATGAGGGAGCTGTCCTCTGTAACCTCCTCTTATTTATTTGTTTGCTCACTTGACCGACCTACTTCTTCTTCCTTAAAAATTTCATGTTTTGGGGGAGAAAAAAGAAAGACGACTTTAGGCCGAAAAGAAAAAAGTATTCAACTTCGAAATCTGACGACTTTGGAGAAAGGACTAATTCTGTCGGATAAACTTTGTTCACAAAGTTATTCTTACAAAACTAAAAAAATGAAATAATGGATGCAAATAAAAAGGTGCGCAACTCTAAAGACATTGTGGATGAGACCGATCCTTATAAAAAATAATCTCTGTCTCCAAGAACTGACAAACAAAGAAAAGATAATACTGTTTCTTCTTGGGTCTCGGGTCAAGCGCTCTGAGGATTTTAAGTCGACAGAAGGGAGACAAATTGTCTTTTAAACCCTAGCCATACATTTTAAATAGGAATCCCCGACACAAAGTACCCTCTTCACCTCCTCGTGCGCATAGGGGCGTCAGGGCTCAGACGGAGGACACTGCCTGCGTCAGTCGAGGTTGACGACGCCAGCAACAGCGCTGCGACCACGGTCATCGTTGGCAAGGGCGGCAAGACTAACCCTGCCATCCAGAAATTCCTTCTCAATAAGACTTAGAGAGGGGTTTTGAGATTTCTGATGAGATCGGCTGCTGAATTTTGAAAATGTTATGAATATTTAACGGTAGAGTGTCCAAGAAACAAAAGCTGATTTCTTCTAAAGAGACACATACACGAACTTCATCTTATCAGGGTATTTCCCTCATCTTGGCAGTCATTAATTAACGCGGAGCTACCTCAGAAAGACCGTTGGGGATGAGCAGTCTCTTGCTAATACTTTCTCTTCTCGAAGGACTTGTCTTTTTTTTCATTTGCGGTCATTTGCAGCTTTCTTTCAAACCACTCTCAAACTTGAGATGGCCAAATATGTGTGTGCATGTGAGAGAGAAAATTATTTTTATAGATCAGTCTTCAACTAACTCCCTCTACAATTACTTCCAGAGCATAAAATGGGGAAATAAAGATATGAAATAAAGATATGATCCTTCAAGTTTCCCGTTTTGCGGAAATGCGCTTCAATACTCGTGGTTTCTTGTAATCAAGTGCCACAAAATGGGATGACAATATTGGAGGCATTAGACACAATTCCGCGGAAATTCCTATAATCTCTAGCAACAATTTCTGCGACATTGATTCCTTAAAAGATTACTCGTTATCCTCGTCTGTCATTGTGTAAAACATTTAAAAGTTATATTCATTTTCTTTCTATAAAATTTCTCCAATTTTCATCGACAGCGACACATTTCAAGCATTTTTTTTTTCATCAGACATTTTGTCAAACATTCTGCTACGGAGCTTATCTTTTTCTCTTTGTCACTTTGTCTCTTTTCCTGTCAGGTCTTTGTCTTTCTGCTTGTTTCTACTTTTTTCTGTTATCTCTGTTTCAATCAACCCTATTTTCTTTCCTCCCCCACCGACTTTCGCTTCACTAGCGGATGTGTTCTCTACGTGAATGAATGCGCGATGACTAGAAGACGAAAGTACATTCGCATTACCGCGTCGGGGGGGAAAAGAAAGGGAGAGAACCAATCATTTTTGACAAACGCAGAAGTGGCTCGACTTGCAGACAGGCTAACGGACTTGATAATATTTACGATCTTGCTAAACTTCCTCCCATTATCTGGAAAACCGTTTCAGTCACGGTGACCCCGACCTCTTGCACCACCCGATCTTTCCCATTCATGCACGCACCCCGCGTCCATCAAACCTGCGTTTGTCTCCCCTACTCACTTCGTCACACTGCACGATTGTGGAAGAAATGGGGCAATATCTGTGTTATATTTGGCACAGTACTCATCAACAATCGTGGCATTGAGATCTGCAATTTTGTCCTCGTTCTTTTCGTAAAATATTGTTGCAGGCTGTCACGGTGAACTCGTCGGTGATGTGGGAACAGCAAGAGTTCTTTCATACAACAAACAACAAAGATCTCCCTGTGAGCTTCTCATGCTCTTTATGCTTAGCCCAAAGCTTGCATTTCTCTTCTTGTTTTCATTTTTTTTTTATAATCATGCAGAAATAAACAATCAGTAGTTTATACCGCTCAAAGATCAAGTATAATATCAATGGGCTACGGCAAAACTTTACCAAAAAATTGCAATGCACATTTATTACCCTGGAATCATAGCAAATACAGGTTGAAAATGTCCAGGCATGAGCCCAATATCCCTTGAAAAAACAAACTCAGCATTATCCTATTAAAAGTATTCAACAATTAATATGACCATTCAAAGTACCCGACAACACCAGCTAAATAAGACCTGGGTGTCGGACAACAGTACTCGTTTTTCGAGTACAATCTTCCACAAAAGCGCTTACTGAATCTGGCATTGAGATAATTGTTTCAGTCCTGAAAATATTTCTCTAATAGATAAACTGTTCAGGTAGTTTCTATTTATCAGCACGTGTGGCTTGCATGGTGTTTAACATCTCGAAGTTCAGAAGGAGATGTTTCTGAGACCTTCTGAGAGACACTGAGAGTGTTTAGCCAACTGCCAACTGAGTCCTGGCCTCTTTCTTTTTTTTTTTCCTTTTTTGCTTTCTGTAAGATCTCAGAATCTATTCTATAAATTTTCATTTGCTTCCATTATGTATGGACTTGTAAAGTTAGAGAAAAATAAAATCTGGGGAAAACAGGAAGAAAGTCAAAACCAAAACCACAAGGATAAATAGAAAGAGAACAAACCAAGCATTTTCTGTCTCTGTTTTCGATCCACCTTTTCTTTTCTCTCACTTTTTTAAAACTTAAATTACGTTAAATTACTTCAGAATTCTAGTATAATTTCATGATTGTTTTATTTCTTTACTCGTGTTACCTTTCTGACCTTTCTTTACAATTTTTAACAGACGCTAACACACGCGTTTGGCTTTCTTGTAGTCAAAAGCTTTAAAATAAATGTCAGTGGCAAGATTCGTCAGCCTCTGCGTCTCTCCCTGTCCTCTCAATCCATCCACTGACGACCAACAAATCTGATTTCCTTTAGGGATACAGAAAGTTTCGTGAATCATAACAAATTCTGCCCGTCACTTCATTTCATCCAAGTTTCTCTTTCAGCTTGGATTACCATTCTACAAGCAGCTAGAATTGTCTAGAAATCCTTGTCTGCCATCACACAGATCCTCTTAATCAACCTCTTACATAAAATGAATTTTTTTAAAATTAAAAACAAATTATTGTCATTTTTGAAAAAAATGTTTTTGTACGTTATGGTGCAGAATAGCAACATCAATATTACCACCGGACAGAAAATATTTCCGTGCATCAATCCGTTTTCGCGATGAATGAAAGAAAGAAAGAGAGAGAGGGGGGAGAGAAAAAAGTTCTGCTTTTGAGACATTTAAAGTCTTCAGGTTTCTGTCTCCATGTCAGAGCCTGCCCTTCCAGTATCGTGAGAGGTGCGCTAGCAGAAGTCACTTTAATGGAAATAAAAGTGCTGTTTCGTGTCAGCCAGAAAAAAGTAGGGGAGGCCATCGCGTGCCGAATTTGGGGGATTATCTTTTCTTGCGGCTGCGGCGTTTGGCCTAACTGTTGACAAGATTGTCCTGTGTCCGCTACTGTGATCGAGTGAAGAGGGGAAAAACCCGCAGAGCAGGATAACAGGGAAACCCTCCAATATTTATCTGGAGCCCCTAGAGACAGGGTTCACTTACAGGCCTCGCTTTGCACACAACGACAGACGAGAAATGGAGGAAGATGGCAAGATCAATAGAAACTTCTTCTGCTTTTGCTACTTGATGGTATCTGTGTCGCAATTCGTTCGTTCAGATTTGTTAAAAGCTGCGGAAGTTGTTTTTTGTCCCCACCAACCTAATATAGGAACTGTAATTCCACATAAAAATCCTGCTCTGAGCGATGAGGAGACTGAAAGCAGTTAGCCCTTTCCTGTCTCCATGCGTGCCATGGAAGACAGAAGGATGAAAATAATTACTTTTGACATGATTGTGTGTGTCTTTATCCCTTCAGCTAGATTTTGCTGCGCTGTAAAGAATGAGATAATAAGATGGAGATTTATTATCTGCTGATAGATGCTTGAGGCTTCACAACGGGGACAAAAATATTAGTGTAGACATTATTTAAGACTGTTATCTTGATTTTTAAAAAATCTAGTAAATTAACTCATAATGCAGTTACAGAATATGAATGTAAAGCAACATTCCCACACAGGCTTTGGCCTGCTTGTGAATAGGTTACCGATCGTTCGTGATGGAAGGATAGGCTACCTAGTAGTTAGTGCGCTCGACTATGGTTTGGAAGCTGTCGGTTCGGGTCCAGATCGGGCCTATGACTCCAAAAACTCTCCTCCCCTTCTAGCAGCTTTCCAGAAAAAGGTAGAGTACTTTCCTTTCATCGGAAGAAGTTCACACAACAAAAAAAGAAAAAAAAAGACAACAACAAAAAACAATAAAACTGAAAGTGTTCTTGTGACAATCACGGATCATTCATAAACAAAAAATAAACTTCTATCTCCAATGAACAGAGTTACGAAACAGGCTAAATTCATTTAGCTGAACAATGCAGTTTTTGTCAGCATTAAGGTTTGAAGCTTTAGTCTTCATCATCACTGACATTTTTTTTTTTTAATTAATTTGCTTTTTTGTCTTTGTTTTTCATTATTTCTGTCCCTTTTTCCTGTCCTCCTTTAGCGTCTGTGATTTGTCTTATAAACAGCCCTCAACGGTCGATTAGAGCAGTCTAAACGTAACCGGAAGAGAAGGGAACTCTGTTGTGCGCCGTCTACGTAGAATAAGAAAAGCGCCAGGGTGATCTCCCTGTTTGTAACGGTGATTTACGAGACTCTCCGAAACCACTTGAAAACGTCGTCTGGGTCGGCCTGGTCGCCCACAGACGCTGGCGCCCTCATGTGTGGATAATTACTGCCGATTGGCTGATTACACGGAGGAAGCATGGTTCCACTGCAGCGCACGCGCGCTATTAAACCGGAAGTGCTTGGCTTCCGTTGACATGGAACGCGGCGGCGCACTAGGCTTGGCACGGTGAGTGAACAGGGAACAGCAAATCAATGGCGGCTCTTGAGTTTTAGAAGAGTGGAGTGTACCAATGTACTGTTGTCCATTTTCATTATCTTCTTTAGGTTTTAAAAAATATATTATTGTAGGAGATAAGAATAACTCTGTTGTTCATCACCGTCATTGTGTCCGCAGTTACCTCCCCATGCGCCCTACACCTCAGACCGCAAGATTACCCCGATGAAACTGGGATAACAAATGGCCTTTCACATCAGCTGTAAAAAATCAAGCAGCCATATTCTCTTCCTACAGTTTAGTTGTATATTTCGTTATGTATTAACGGCAGCTGGAAATTTTATTACAGATCCGTTAAGGTCACAACTCTGTAGAGCCAAGATTTACTGTTTTCTCCAGGGAGGATGTTTGGTCTGCTGCCTGTACGAACTGCTCCCCACAGCATAGTAGCGCCCCTTTTATTTGGCTAGAGTTGTCTTCCCCGCGACTGAACAGACCTGCTAGTGACGTATGTGGGGGGTGGAGGGGTTGGTGATGGGGGCAAAGGCACTATAGAACCAGAGCCGGGGCTTTTGGGTGCACGAACCATCAGTGGTTGTGACTGTGAGGTGTTCTATTTGTGGGGACGAACTTTTGCCCCAGTTTTTCTTTGTTTTGTGGCTTTTTGCTTATGGAAATAATATTCTGCTTTCAATTCTACTGAAAGTTTTTCTAGAAAAAAAAATTCAATAAGTATTCAGTTTCTTTGAGGAGGCAAACATACTCTGGAGTCGAGGCCAAGTGGGTTCATACTCCCGCTTTTAGTCTTAAGGTTATTTCGTGGAACTCTTTCTGTACAAGGTGTTGCCGAGATAGATATTCCACATCTACATTTATGTATTAGGAGACATGAACGCACAGATTTCAATAAATATTTCAACGTGCTCTTAGAAATACACATACATACATTCAGATACATACATATACGATCAGTTTATTAGTCAGAGAAACAGAGATACCAACATAATTTTTTAGTCGCATCCATTTTTCTTATTGTCATCAAGACTTTCTTCTTCATATTTCTTCTTGAGTCTACTGTGTATGTTCGGTCACTCTTCTCTTGTTTTATTGTCTCCATATTTTTTCCTTTTTTTTTCCAGCTCCTGTCATTTGAGTAAAACTTCTTGTTTTCACTGTTCGATCCGCAGCGGTTCTCTGTGTACCAAACCTAATGCTTCCATGTTTTCTTTAAATTCCTACATTCACTGGCATAACAATAAAACATTTGATGTCTTCGCCGCGGCGCCTAGCATCGTCTTGCACTATAGATTTTCCCTTGTTCTTTCCGCATCCTGACATTTAAGGCGACATTTACACATCCGGGCAGTTGCCTCCTTAGGACCCTTGTTATTTTCTCACGAATTGAAACATTCGTCCTGCCTGCGCCGGCTCCACGAGCGCCCTGGGAGTTATCATTCTTATCGTCTTTTGAGGACTAACTCTATCTCTGCCGGCAGAAAGAGCATCAACGGGGAAATAACACGCACCATGGTTTAGGGAAATAAGAGAAATAAGTATAAAAAAAAATATTGGAAATATAAAATCCAACTGTTCTTTATTTCACAGATGCATTGCTCTTTATTTATTCACGTGGATTGCAGAAATCTTGGTTTTCGTTTTTTTGAGAAAATTGTCGCCAGATTTGTGGCGGTGAATGGGAAGTTAGGGGTTTGTTGTGGAAGTGAATGCCTGGGATTCATGAATCAGGTTTCTAGGGATGGTATCAAATACAGAGACAAGAAACAGAGAAGAAAATACAGCAGAGGTGGCACCGACAAATATTATTGTAGTCTGAAAATCGTAGAAGAAAGACAGGTAAGAAGACAGATAAAGAAGTGAGATCACAGAGATTGGAATATTTTTTAGTGTGAAATCAGTTACAGCAATAATTGTTGTATGTACTCAACAGAAATGTTAAAAATGTAACAAATGAAATTTTTATTCACTCTAAAGCAAAGTTGTTATTTTTTTATTTTATTTTTTTTTTATTTATTTATTTTTTTTTTTTTTTTGGTGGTAAATATTTTACGATGCGCGCACACACCCAAACAAATAAATCTCGACCTTTAGCTCTCCCAGTTTTTAACCTCCCTGTTTATTTAACTCTCATTTCCCCTGTCTCCATGACAAAACGTGGCTGATGTGTCCACCCGAGCACCCTACCCCTACCCGAACAACAGTAGGAAAATCTCATTGTAATCATCAGCCTGGGGTGGGCCGGAGGACAAACCGCCCGATAGTATCGCTCCGTGTTGCTAATCATCAGCTTGCGAAACCTCTCACATCAAGGCAACTGGTACCGCGATTTCCCGCGTGATCTGGCACGAGGCTGAGGTGATTAGCTCTCAACTTTCTCGCAGCCTCTCGCCAAGGCTCCAGATCATCTTGTCGGTGCTGGAACTTCCTCCCGGAGTCGCGAGGGGTGTGTGTGGAGGAGATGGCTGGGGGTTCGTGTCCATCATCAGCCAGGTCGAACTATTTGGTGTGGATGCTGTGACCGTCGCGACCTCGCGTCCTGCGGTGTTTGCGGCGGTGTCGTGTGTCGTTGACAAACGTTGCCTGTCGTAGCGACGCGGACTTAGAAGGCAGGCGACATCGCTCGTCGTGGCGAACGTTTGTCTGTCGTCGTTGTTTACACGTCGCGACACAGAGATTCGCCAGCTTCCGGGCTTTGCACTTCATCACGCAGTCCTCGCACATTTTCATCCGCATTAAGGGAGAGCGAGCTTACTTTTGTTTCCAGTCAGCAATGCTTTTTTTTTTTCATCTCCTTGTATGTCTATATTTTCTTTCTCTCTTTCTTGTCTCTCCGTTTTTCCTTCTTTCTTTTCTTCGTTGTCTCTATTCTCACTAGATCCATTTTTTCTCTCGATCGCTACTTTTCTGTATTTTATCTTTATTCGCTTCTCTCTATTAGTCCCTCCTCTTTCTATATATATACACTTTTTTCTCTCTTTTTCTCTGCGTCTCTCAATTCCCTTTTCTCTCTCTCTCTCTATATATATATCCACTTTCCCTTTTCTATACTTTTCTCTAACTACCTTGTTTCATTCTCTATATACTTTTTTCGCTCGCTCTCTCTCTCTCTCTCTGTACCCTTTTCTCTTTTTCATATCTCTACTTCTCTCTTTCTCTATTTCTCTCTCTACATATATTTTTTATCTCTCCTTTTTTTTCTCCCTTCCTTTTTCTCACAGTCTCAGTTTTTCGGTCTGTCTGTCTGTCTGTCTGTCTGTCTGTCTGTCTGTCTGTCTGTCTGTCTGTCTGTCTGTCACACACACACACACACACACCCACACACACACACATATATAATTCTTGCTCTCGATCTTGGTCAAACCCACTTTTTTCTGTCAGACCTGTATCCACCAATAGCTTGTCAGACATGGATCGAGAGACTTTGATAAAGGCTTTCTACTCTTCCACGTCTCGTGTTCTATGGCAGCCAGCGGAAACAGAAGCCAGGTAACCGGAAGTACGTACTGGGCAGGCGTAGTAACAAAAGCTTCAAACAAAACTTAGCTTCCGTGCCTCCTGCCTTTTTCGTCTTGCCTTGACGACTAACGACAGCACAAACGATTTAAACTTTTGGCCCTCTGATCCTACTCCCGTCGATCTGTCTATCCTGTTATATTTTCTCCTCCTTCCTCCACATTCTCTCTCTCCCTCTCTCTCTCACCCTGTTTCTCACAAATACAAACAGTTATCAAAAGTTCTATCTTTCCTAAACTCATTGCTTTGTTAAATTATGCGTATGAAATATGTGTAGAGCCTATTCAAAGGGCGTGAACTCATCAACACTTTTGGCTTCCGTTATTTTTTAGCGTTCTAAGCCCTCGACATGCTGCTGAAATCGGGTTAGCGTTCCTGACGCTGCCTTTCCTCTAAGGAAGACTGACATTTTCAAATTATTTAATAACGATTCAAGAGGTGTCGTTTTCTAGCTAGTCTTTTTTACGAATAATCTCTTAAGATTCAGTCTAAATTTTATAATGAAATCGAGCCTTTGAATTCTGGAGGATCAGGCCGTTTTTCTTAAATCTTGAACCTTTTAGACTTCTTGGACACCATTATTCTTCGAAATGTCGGCTTTTATGCTTCAATTTTCATCTTTCTTTCTTCCTTATTTTCCTGTTTTTTCCCGCTGAAATATTTCACTATTTTATTTTCAGTAGATGTAACTTTTACGGGGTTTTTTTCAATGTTACTTTGTTCAGTTTTCTTCGGTTTCTCAAGTATCTTTAGAGTTAATCTTCTGTGTACATAAACATCGCAGTTCAAATTGTTCCTTTTGAGTCATCTCGGCTCGAATGAGAAATAATGGACACATTATGTGATAGCAAGTATCGGTCTGACCCTCTGACTGAGCGCTGCTCACTTCCAGCTTCGCCCTCACGTGTCTCGTTCCACGGAGGCTCGGCTAACTCTCCCCGCCTGCGGAAGCTGCTCCGTCAATCACAGCTAATGACTGTTTCCGAAAGCACAATTCCTGACCTCTCGGTGACCTCGCAAACCTGTTTTGGCCAACGTGCAGTCAATGAAGTCTTCATGCTCTTTTGTTCCAACCTCTCCTTCATTATCCCTTCTTTCTTCTTTCTCTCTTTCTCTCTCTATCTCTTTCACATACATTTCCTCTTTCCTTTTCTTTCTCATTCACTGTTTCTGCCTCTTTGTCTCTGTAGACATAATGGACATCCTAACTGTATATCAAATTATTCTTTGGTGCTATCAACAGCTTCCAGTGACCAACATTTCAACTCACAGAGAGGAACGGATCCTTTAGTGTCACCTACACCTCGGTGATGAAAGGACATTGTGATGGTATGAATAACTCACAATGACGAACGGATTCTTTAGTGTCATCAATACCTCACAGCCACAAAAGGCATTTTGGGGATATCAATAACTCACAATGACAAAATGGATTCTTTGTCGTTATGGACACTTTACAGTGACTGATGGGTTTTTATGGCGTTGTTAACATCTCGTTTTGAGAAATACGTTCAACCAGCAGCCGTCCACAAGTACTATTTCACCGCACATCATGGAAATATATAGCCCATTACACCATCATGTCAGATACAAGGTAAGAGAACACGTGATCACGTGTAGACACCATGACCTGTCCATCGTTTACTTGAATCACTTATTCAATCATATTCAATCAATCATATTCAATCATTTCGGCATGAAAAACAGTATTCAGACACAATACATTGAAAACATTGGCCTAGTCGCTACCTACTCGTCCCACAGTGGAGGAAAGGCTCCTCCTGCCCCTGAGGTAAGCACTTGCCGGTCCTGAGACCGCTTACCTGGCTGTTTACGGGGGCGTATCGACGTCGGCATCTTTCTCCTCATTAACTCCTGACATTCTAATGATCAGCCAGCTTCACTCTGACTCGACAGAACTGTCTGTTTGCTCAGCAACGAGCGGCTCCAATGGCCTCAAGGTGTGGGTGGGATTCCTCTGCCCTTCACCAGCTCAGGCGGAGTGTTTGCAGAGATGGGAACACATTATGTTAGATTGATTTTGCAACTAGGATGATATTTTCATGCTTTCTCTTTGTCTTTCTCACTCGCTCGTTCTCTTTCTTGCCTCTTGTAACATTTTCGTTTAAAAAGTACCCAATTTCGCAAACTAGTCATTGTCAATATTGCTTAAGGGATGCCAATATGTAACCTACCCAACCGGTTTTCACAATCAAAAATACTGAAAATAGCAAAAGATTTTGCCATCATGCACTGTCGATGGTGGGAGAAGGGAGAAGATGGAGGGGAGGAGGATGTATGAGAGTGCTCATCTTCTTAGCTCTTCTTGAGGCAAGGCCTGCAGCTCCAGAGGCAAGCCCAACATTTTGACCACTGCAGCAGACCTGAGGATTTATCCCCTTCGTGGATAAAGATACCTTTCCTCTGTACTCACCACTGACATTACCGACTGTGCTCTGTGTGTTAATCTCATTCCCAGTAGACAGTAAAAAGCTGAGATTTCAGAACCATTTCCTCCTTTTACGTAGTTTCGGATTTGCCTCCTTCCTCTACTTCTTTTACTTTTACACACTTTCAATCTCTCTCTCACTTTACCGCCTTGAACTCTTGAACCACTGATGACTGTTGGTCTCACTCTGGATTCCAGCTTGCTAACCCTACAAACCCCTTTTTTCATTTGATCAGTTCTTGCAATGACTTAGGAAATCTTACGAAGAGTAGTCTGTAGGGTACTTGAAGATGTTATCATGGTTTTTAGTTGCTTTTCACTTTGCGCATGCGTGATGAAAGTCTCAGTGACGTAGGACAAGGCGTACATTGTCTGTGTCTTCTCTTCCGAAAATTGTATGAAGTTATTTTGTTAGAACATTTATCAGATCCTCCCGCCTTCTCCTTAGAAGATAGTTTCTGTAGTCCTGGAATCAGTCCTGGGGTTTGGGTTCAACGCTGGATAACTTCCTCTGTTCTCCAAACATCAAGTACAGGCGGAAGGGGGAGAGAGAACTTTGCCTGTCACCGCTCCCTTGACATGGTGAGCCACTTACTGCCATTACCGGTACTTGTATCTTTTCATCTATTGATACAATTTTATCAAAAGTGCAGCTTCCTCAAGCAAGAAGGGAATAGTAGTGACATGAGACTTCCAAAAGACTAATGAGAAAGTTTCTTTCTGTCATACCTTATCTTCCATCTTCAATGCCATCGCTTTGGCTATCATAAAATGAATCTGCATTACAGGTATCATCTATGGACAAAGGTGGGTCCCTCCTTCCAACAACCTTAAGGTCAGACTTCCTGTCACCCTGCTGAGGTCACAGACTGCTGACATGATTCTGCTCTTTGCTTTGTTCACTGTGGTCCGTCCACCAGATCATGAAATACGATACTGAACGGTTTGCCTGGCTGGCCGGTGGGATCTTCCATCGGGCTATCGTTTGGATTTGTTTAGAAATCATTTTCGCTTCTCGACGGTCACCAAAACTTAATCCCATGTCTTCCCCCTTTTTCATAAAAAATTTTTCCAACGGTATCCCCCTTCTTCAACAAATATTCGATATTAGAACTAGTCTGCCAATATTTTAGGCAAAGTTTTTATAAAAACTTATAACAAAAAAAATATTTGCATGCTGACTTTCATTTAGTTTCACAAAGATGTGCAGGATTCCATTACTGGAATAAATCGAGAAGAACAGGCTAAAAGTTACGGTGTGATGATCTCATCATAGGTCAATTTTCATTTCCAATTCGTCTGATAAGCAAAACGGAGACGAAGGGTATCTCTTCAGACCAATCGCTCTCCCATTCGAGGAGGAAGGAATTTAAAGGGGCTGTATCGAAGCCTGTCGCAGCCATAACTTTCAATATTTTCAATAAACAACATTATAATGAGAAACTGGAGAAGCTTATTCCGTTCGTCACTTTCCTGTCGTGATACTGATATGGAACACGGGTTACATCTTAAAGGGAAAAATATTGGTAATCCCCTGAGGACCCTGTCTCACTTTTCCACTCAGACCTGGCTTCAGCCTGAGATAGTTCCAAAGAGGACATTCTGAGGAAGGGCTGGTCTAGACCATTCTCGAATGGTCTAGACAATTCTGGAATGATCGTCGAAAGGTCACAGGCCAGGGGAGGCGAACACTCGATATTCAAGAAGATCAGGAATGATGAACCTGATGGCAGTTTATGTTCAATGGATCCAGTCAGACTCGCTTACCTCTGACTCGTGTTCATTTTGCACTTGATAACCATTCTCCGGTGCAATGTTTAATCGAAAATATCAATTTAATTTGTAAATGTGGCTCTCTCTATGAACGCTTCTAATACGCCTGCTATCTCTGTTTCTTTTTAGGCTTTTATTTCAAATAATCTTCTTTTGACATTTCAGTTCCCTTCCAAAGCATTTCTGTTGTTCGTTTAAAATAAACATTATAATGAGAAAAGTTTTTAATTTAATTTTTGTCATGCGATCAAGTTGCCACTATTTAGTTTTTAATTTAAAAGTCAATTTTTTGCTGTCGGGTCCTTTCTCTGACTTCTCGACTCAAACTGAGTACTGTCCTTTGCACGGCTGTTACCCAATCAGATCTTTCCTTTGCTCAAATGTTAGTAAACCGATATAATTTTTTCTGGATTTTTTTCTGTTTAATACATATATCTCATGAAAAGCAACTCCATAAGGCAAGAACAAAAACAGAAACCAGATTAAAGGTTGGTCATTCATAGAACTCGGGTACGGAACCTTCATCTGATGTGTCACAAAAGAGAAGAAAGAATTCCCGATGGGTTGCAGTTCGACGGCCTGTCTTTGACCAACAGAAAAAAGAAGGATGGTCAGTGGCAGTAATTACTTTCGACTTGTGCCGGTGGTCAGAGTATGTGGACACCAGTCAGTTTGGTCAGCAGCCACTCAAGCTTGGTTGATCAATGTGATCGTTACTGGACGACACAAGGGACTGGTTAGTCCGTCGGCCAACGACAGTTTCGGGGTGAACTGCGTCCAAAATGTACAGTTTGGAACTAGAACACGATCGGGAACACACGAATGAGCCAACACACTTACATAAAACACATAAGAACATGCACACATACATTCACAATCATAGACATGCATACATACGTACAGACATGAAGAGAGGATATAATTCTTTCACACACACACTCAACAGCGCGCGCATCGTAACACAAAAATTGCAAATCCCAAGATAATAAAAAATACACCAGATAAAAATTGGATCCATAGTAGTAACTCCAATCATTTTCATTCAGCAATTCAGAAAAACTTTGATTCGTGCTTCGAGAACAAGATCGAAAGGGAAAGTTAAAGAATGCCGAAGACCGTTGGAAAGTCGCTCAGTCAAGCCGGACAGACAGACAAAAGAAACAGACAATATTCAAACACTTTCATACAATGAAGATGCAAGCTTATTATTATATTTTGACAGGCATGTGCTTTTATCTCGATATTTCTTCTTTTTCTTAGGCGTCTGTGTTAAAAGCTAAAGTGGTAATTGGGTGTGCTCGAACGCACCCCGACGAAGAGAGAATAAGCAAAAACTTTTCTTGATGAGCCAAACAAGATGGCCACGGACTCTGCCGTCTGACAAAAAGAAAATAAGAGTTTGAGCGAGGGGAAAAAACTCTGCTTCAAGAAGTGTCACAAAAAAATGGTGCAGTGGTGGTGGTTGTGGTGGTGGTGGCGGGGATGGAAGAGAAGACAGGCTCAAAGTGGCTAAGCATTTCAGGATCAGACGACCGCAAGCGGTCGCGTGACAAACATGGAATCACGGGATCGCAAGACATCACGAAGTTGACGGTATCGCCGATTTCATCTCCTCCATGCCCTGACGTTATTTCCGGACCCCGCGGTCGCGGGCGTGCGGCTCATGCCGCCATCTTGCCGCAGCCAGCCACGCCACTCTGTTTACCTCCCTTTGATTCCGATCGGCACGCAAGAGGGCGCTGCTGCCCGCGTCACGTTTCCGCTAGCGGATCTTGAAATTCTCTGGGAGATTTTTTTTCCCCCAATTAGTAAACTATTATGCCTATCTCGCAAACAAATCTTGTTTAATCGTATCCATTTCGTTGGAGCTCTGCCGGCACGTGACACTCGGTCTTCTCGTATCTTCTCTCTCGTTCACCTGACCGTAGCTCCACCCACCCACCTACGCCAGACACAGCTCGTAACCATTCTTGTTTCTGGATGGATGGTAATCAGCCGCTCGTTCCAAAAAAAAAAAAAAAAAGAGAGAGAGAAATGGCGATCACTTACTAACTACCCGGACTGGATCGTTCATATCTGCTTTCCATAAATGAAAGACAATTTTGTAATATGATTACAGACTGCACTCTGTGATTTACTGAACCGAATAGGTAGCACACACGCTACAGGAAAAGACTATTCGGTGCAAAATATTCCAATGTCGTAAAATAAATTCCTATGATAGCCTAAAAAATGTTTTTTGTGTGGACAGCTTGTCGTAGGTAAATAGCAGTTTGATGGGAGGGGGGAGGATAATGTCTGAGGCAATATTGGATTCAGTCTGTTGATTTTTAAGACAAAAGTTTGAGGTCAGTAATTACTTTGATTATTCAACAGTCGTGATGTAAGTGAGAGTAGGAGAAAGAAATTGTTTCGAGGTATACTTGTTTGGATGTTTGGGTGACTAACATCATTACTGAATATTATACACTTGTACTAGAGTTTGGCTGAAGTTCATTATGTTAGTTTTATCTGGACCAATCGTTTTTATCACAATGACTGCGATGAAGGTGCTGATTAAATGTTGCTCCTGTTTTCTCAGTTATGTCATCTCTTTCTTTCTTTCATTCTTCACCCATTGTTCCGAATTAAACATTGATGGACCAAGAAGAAAACGCTCTCAAGGTTTAATCCTCTGGTAGCCACTAAAGGACCTTAGAGGAAACATTGAGTCTCAAGTAAGATCAAGTAGTCGTCCGAAGTCTGAAGACCAGCGAAATAGTTCATACTGGTATATATTTGTGTACCTAACTCACGCACGACACGAAAAATGTTTTTCTTAGTGTGTACGGTAAACCTGGTAATCTCACATTTCCAGCCCCAAGAATTCCTGTAAGACTTTTCTTCAAGACAGGCTGTTCCAATAAGCTTGTTGATAACCTATCATGCATTGTCATCTTTGAAAAGAAAAATACCCACAAAGTGTTACATCATTTGTTAGTTAAAATGGCATCCAAACAAGAATAATTACTTCTCTTATTCCTCCTTCTCCTCTTCCTCTGCTTTGTTTCCACTTACAACTCCTAATAGCAAGGAATACGATACATGTGTATTAGAAGATACACCAGTCTCTGTTCCGAGAGAATATATATAGAATTAGGTTTAGTCCCATAAAGATATGTGTGTGTATATATATATGTAGAGAAGGGGAGAGGGATGCCATATGGTCCAGTAATCACGTGTGGTTTTATTTTTTTTTTATACTGCTCCTTCTGCTCTTGACATCCTGTGGAAATTCTTTCATGCAAGCTCTGGAAATGTTTACTTTTTGAATACGGTAACAACAATGACGACGACGACGACGACGACAACAACAACAACAACAACAACAACAACAACATCAACAACAACGACGACGACAGCAGCAACACCATACTCACCTCAAAGTTACCTTTGCTAAAGTTTAGCTTTGCGGTTCGTATTTCAACTTGTCAAGTAAGACATCGGTGCACCCGGAAAGGGCCTTCACCACCGTCGGCGCATTAGAAAAACATGACGTCAGCGGGGTCCCTCGTGCGAGGCTAATGGAACCGTTAACAGCCCCACAGTCCCTCGTCACGAGGTAACCGTGGCGACGCGAGTAGCTTTGTCGAGCATCAGTCGCGTTAATCGCGCCAAGAGTGAGAGCACAAAATGTCTGTCTTTATGAGACTAGGTGACGTCCTTCCACAACAATAAACAGAAGAAAAAATGATGAGACGAAACTGCTACCAACCTTGTTAACACCAATAATTTTATTCTCAGTATCAAAACTAAAATGATAGAAAAAGTATGTACGAAAACAAACCCGATTGCTTTGCAATATTTCATCTTACACATTTAAATACATGTTTTTGTTTACAAATTTCTCTAGTCACCCCTGACTTGGTGCAGCACGGACTCGTCTATTTATGTTTACAGGTTAATTCAGATTTGTTTTTTCTTCGCTGTGTTGCAGTGCCTCGCGAGAGAGTTCAGCGTGGAACGCCATGCACGTGTTCAGTCAAGTCTTGACCTCCTGTCTCCTGCTGGGGTCAGCGCTCAGCATCCTCGCAGACGACACAGGTAATGTCATGGCGCATGCGCACGAGTTTGATTTTGCCGGGAAGCTGCATAAGGTCATAAAGAACCATGGCTCAGCACAAAAAGCAAAAAAAAAAACAACAAATGTTTAAAACTCATGGTTCGATGCATAATGTTGTTTTATTGCCAGATTTTCTTGACTAAAGGCCTGTAAACACAATAAGATTACATAGAAGTGGCAGTCACAAATAAATGATGTCCACTAAGAATCTTCCTGAAAGGTTGCTGTTATAAATTGTCTCACGAAGTCTGGCAGCATGATACCAGTACAGCAGGCAGCACCAGATTTGGTCTCATACCTCCAATATTTTGACGAGAATAGGCTTTTCAGACTTTTGTAAATAACAACTTTTGTTCAAACCCGGAGAGAAATAAAACTTTTTTCTCAATAACTAACTTTCCCACATTTCCCTTCACTAATCTCACTGAAATGTCCTACCAGTAATCCTCGATGCTCCTTTTATTATTCCCCCCTCTACCAATTAAGGCGAAGGTATAAGTGAGTAGATGGCGGCAGACTTATTTTTGGTCCTTTAACCGGCTCAAGAATAATTTTTGTTTTTAGGTTGCATACTTAGTCTTTGCAGTAATTGGGTTTGTGTCAAAGTATTGCATATTCAGTGTGGATGTTGTGGGTTTCAGTTCACTGTTTCTCCTTACCCCTAACGGTAATTGTCAGAATGTTACTAGAACTCAACGATGTTCCTGTGCGCGGGCTCATACACCCATCCCCACCTCACCCCACTCCCCTAGACACAGATATCGTCTACATCTTGTACAAGCACAGAACCAGGTTCAAACCAGTGGAAGTCACCTGACTTCTTACGTCAGTCAGTCATTGTTTTCCATCATTGTAATTCCTGTTTCATCCTTTCCACACCTTCCTCCTTCCCTCTTTCCCATTCACGTTCTCCCTTACTAAAACCTCCCTTGGAGATCCTTTCCGTGTTATTTTATCATTTCCTACTTCTCTCCCCTTTCTTCTACCTCCACCACCACCCACCACATCCCTTCATCCTCCCCCTTTGGCTGTCACTCTCCAACAATCACGTGGACAAACGCTCCCAGCGCTAACTTCTCCGGCTTTGGAATCCAGACCAGCTTAAGTAGCGGCGTCAGGCATGGTCGAGTCCCATTCTTCCTCCTTCGTTTACTTTTCTCGGCATTTCGTTATTCGCCACCCTTTAACCACTCACCCCCCTTCTCCCGCCCCGCGGCCATCCCGTCCCTCCCCTTCACCAAGTTCTATCTATTGTGCGCTGCAGCCGTCACTTTTCCGCGACGACTGCTGCACGTCAGATGCCAAGTGAATGATTTGCTGCTGATGGAGATGGCGTTTGCTTTATCGACTTCGCGTTTCCGGCGGCGTTCCTTCACGCTGGTTCAAAAACACAGCAGCAGCAACGGCGGCGGCGAGGCGTCCAGTGCAGCAATGCCATTGAGATTTGAAATGTTTAGACCTGGTGGACCTCCACCCGGACGAACCCCCCGCTGACGTCAGCGAGTCCAGTTCGTGCAGTGGAGTAAGGTGGGAGGGGAGGGCATCACGTGACCGTGCTGGGATTGCTACAAACATTTCGCTGTTTCTAGTCAACTCCTGTTTCGTCGAGATTTCCAGGGAATAGTGTAAGTCAGTAGCTTGGTTAACTTAGCGGACTGATTAGCGCTCACCCTCCAAGCAACGCGTAGCGAGGCGCTGAGCTCCGGGCCACAGGATGTCACCCCTCGCCCTCAGCGCTCGTCTTCCAGCGTCGGCAGGCACTGAAGCATCACTTCCGGTTGAAAATATTCGTCAGTAAGGAAACAGATCGAGCCTGCGGCATTCCAGTTTTGTGCAAAGCGAAAGTAGAAGTGTTCACTAGGACAGTCCAAAAGCATAGACACGAAATGTTTCCATAGCTACATGTCATCCACTTCCTTAAAACACTTTAAACTCTAATTGTAACCAATCATGGCATAGGAACTTGCTCATTTCTGCGACATGGGACAAAAATCTCCACATAAAAGAAAAAATAAGTTTAAGGATTGAGAAACACGTTTATGCAGTTCAGTTTCATGAACACACCTCTTTAGGATAAGTACACAGACATACTTCATTGATTTAAGACTGAAAATTTCAGGATATTACATCCCCTTTTATTGTGAATCAATTATGTGTCTTACCTGGCATTTACCTGGGTATAGGTGCGTGGGGAGAATGAACTGTGTAACATATGAATACTATACTTAGTTCTGACTCCAAGGATAATGCTCGGGTATGTTGGTGATCGTTAATCAGCTGCTCGTTGGACGTGAATTATTGAGACATGTGGACTAGACGACAGTGGGACTAGATGACTAGACTAGGCGATAAGACGGGTTTATAATAACCTTCGTATGTTAGTGATATTTAGCGGTATGGTGAATACATTAATAAAATAATGATATGAAGTAGGCAACGAGGAAGAAAAAACAATATTATTCTGTAATTTAAGTAATTTAGCTGTCCTAGGAGGCAAGACGACCTGACTGGTGATTCGTGAGCAGTTAGAAGGAAAAGGGAGCTAAATGAGAAGTTGAAAATGGCTGTGCTCAAAGAGCTTAATTAAACTCGGTGATGACCGTATTTTTCCTTTATTTTTAATTAATTTATTTTTACCTCTGAAACAAAGGATTGATTGCCAGAGAGCAAGGCATAAGAAATAAACTAAGCAAAAACAATAGCTGTTACAGATACATATACAAAAAAATCTTTCGCGAGTAAACACTTAACTGAAAATAAAATACTTTCAAACCTACAATGTTGTACTGACGATGGACACTTGAAAAATTATAAGTTAAACATCTTCCACTTGAAAATCATTCAAAAAAATTTAGTCATTTTCCTAAGGTGAATCCGAGAGAGCAATCTTCGCTTTTCGTTTGTGTTTATCTGTGAGGTTCAGACAAAAATCCTAGTAAAACACAAATGAGAATTTTGACAGCTGATAGCCAGATGAAGTGGCTCGTTCAATTTTCAACCAAGATCAGATCGCGGTGACCTGCACTTGACCTTTGCGAGCACAAATTGGTTTAAGAACAAACTCACCTCAAAGCACAGCGTCCCTTACACACAGAAAACCTATCCTGTCCTGTCTATTTGGTTTTTCGAGGATCTATTTTCTCGGGCAAGTAGCAGCCTGTCTAGCAAACAGTTTCATCGACGACAGCGAATGCTAGTATTTCGATGTCAGTTGGGTTTTTTTAAACCTTGTCTATGCTTTGTTCTCCACCCGTATTTTTTTTTTTTTGAAATATTTCCTTTATGCATACAACATTTGAAGGTGGGGACATATTATTCATTTTATTCTAAATTTCAAAAAACTTTCCTACCGCTCTCTATTTACACTTTTCTTCACCTGTGTCGTCAACGGAAACAATCGACTGGGGGAGGAGGGTATTGCCCAATGATTTAGTTATGCTCTCCTTGTATAGTCTGCATCATAATTCATTTAAAAACTTATCAGACTCATTACTCGTTGTCTATTAAGGCCACATCGTAGTCGTCGCCAGCGGCATCGTCTATCTACAATGTAGACTCACGACGTCACCTGTATGTCGTATGTTTGTTTTTCCAGGTGCCGCAGCAGCGCTGCACGTCACGCAGACAGATATAGCCTCGCCGCACGGCTATACGCGCGCTGCCTTCTCGCTTGCATCTGCTGAGGATGGGGGTCTGCGGCGACCCGGCGACAGCGACGCCAGCCACCAGGTTCAGAACGCACTCCTGCGAGCCCCAGCGCCCCAGCTCCCCGTTGCCCCTCAAGCCCCTCCACTTCTAGACGCGCAGTCTAGCGAGCTCGCGCATCCTCCTCCCTCAGCAATGGCCCAAAGCCTCGCTTACAGACTTTCTTACCCCGCAGACGAGACCCTCATGACTGGCGACCCTGCGACCAGAGTTGACGCCCCTTTCGAACAGTCTCACTTTAGGGAGTCGAGAAGCGTGGGGTCCCGCCAAACGGTAGAGCAGCCTCTGAGCATGCGCGCTAGCGGCTTCGCTGATGACACTTTGAGCGAGCAGCATGTAATCACAAAGCGCAGCAGCTACACGGCGCCATATTTCGTGGGCAAACGCTCCCTCGACGACCGCGGCGACTTCTTTCGGGAAAACGAAACTCACGAGGAAACGGAAGATGACGACGATGGTGAGCAGGTGATGGAGGTGGAGACGAGGCGGAGGATGCCGAAGACAAACGAGGTCGCCCGATGTTTGTGGGTCGGAGGGCAGCACCTTTGTTCGTGGGCAAGCGGCCATGGTCGGTGGCGCTGGAGGACAAGCGGGGAGCTCCTCTCTTCGTAGGCAAACGCAAAGCGCCTCTCTTCATCGGGAAACGCAGGCAACTATTATTTGTAGGAAAGCGGCGATCGCCTCTTTTTGTGGGCAAACGCCGAACCCCAATGTTTGTGGGCAAAAGAGAACCCCTATGTTTGTGGGCAAGAGGGGAAGCCCCTTGTTCGTGGGTAGGAGAAGAACCCCACTGTTCGTAGGCAAACGGGGCAGGCCTATGTTCGTGGGCAAGAGAAGAACCCCGATGTTTGTGGGCAAAAGGGAAGCTCCGATGTTTGTGGGCAAGAAGGCTAGGCCCATGTTCGTGGGCAAGCGCGAGAACCCAATGCTTCAGAGAAATCCAGAGGTTTCGGATGTCGCAGGACATGACCCTGCATCGTTTGTCGGAAGGAGCGAAGAAGCGACAGCGGAAAACAATGAGTTCAGCGCCCCTGTCCTCGACGACGAAATTGGCGACCCTTTTGCAGAGGAGCAAGAAGAAGAGGAGGAGGAGGACAACGGCGAGCTCGACAAGAGGTACAGCGTCCCTTTGCTCGTGGGCAAGAGGCAGGAAGAGGACATCGGACAGCTGCTGGCCACACTTCAAACTCTTCAAGCCGCCCGCAACTACCGACGAATGATTCAAGCGGACAAGCGATACAACGCTCCTTTCTTCATCGGCAGGCGAGACAGCCAGACGTCCAGCCAGCCCGTCGAGGGCTCTGGCGTCGAGAAGGACAGCGCGCTCATGCGGTAACCCAGTCAGCCACCCGGCACCCGAACAGGTACCAGCGGAGCTGTTCGCGTACTAATCCCTTTTGCGCATGCGCGTACTGGACGAGACAGACACTCATGTTAGAAATTCTGTGACGTTGAGTAAAACGAAGTAAAACCCTTGGGAATAACTGTCTCTCTGTCTCAATCTCTCTATTTCTGTTTCTTTGTACCTGTCTCTCCTCTCACCTTTCTCGACTGTGCTCAAAAAACTTTTTATCGACTCTCTGCTTCTGACATTATGTCTTCGGTAGCTTCTTTTTAAAAAAAAAAAGAGAAAGAAAGCAAACTGAACTCATGACTCTGTTTGGAAGGATGTTAAAATGTGTTCTTTTTTCTTCAAACTAAGCTGTAATTCCTTGAAAAGAGTAGGAGTGTTGATGGTAAGTTTGCGGAATTTCAGCCACAGCTGTACATACGAATTTTTTTTAAAAGTTCCAAACTACTTGCGGCTTTTGCAGTATGATCCTACAAAGAAGTACATTTCTCGTGGCCACTATTAATGGACGCAAATAAACTAAGGGAGGAAGTCTGAGAGGACTTGATGGTGAATTTTATGTTCCTTTGTGAAAGAGGATCCTCCGTACAAGACAGCTTCACTGTCGTTGTGATCGTGTCTGTGATTTCTTGGCTAAAGTTAAAAACCTAAAGGTGACATCTACAAACAGACAAGTTTGCTTTAGGGTTTTTGTTTTCATTTTTATGCTTTGATATTTTTTTTTTTTTTGGTAAGTGCTCTTGTAGTTTCTGCCTTGAACTAACGGACTACATCAATCTCTTCGAGAATAACCTGTTCCCTCAGTTTAAAAAAGTTTTCAAAAAACATTTCTTACTCTTCACATTTAAAACCTATTTTTGTCAACGCCCACCCTGATGACAAATAAGTTACATGGCAAAGGCAGATAAGGACAAATAATGTTTCCATTCACTAGAAAACTCCATAGTTTCTTTTACATATTTACCACAAATGTGCATTGCTTTTAAATTTTGTGTACCTGAACTCCCCAGCTAACCGTTGAAACTACTTCACAAATAAGCAGCCTATAAATAGCCTGTCCTGGACTACCATGGAGTCATGTTCAGCTACAAATTTAAAAATGCTTTTCTATTCGAAGCTGTAAAGTATAGCTTCACAAACTAGTCTAAAACCAGCTCAAAAAGGAAACTTTTTATTTGGGAGATGTGTGGAGAAAGGTGGGAGTCTGCTCTATATTTATTTTTCTCTCTTGCAGTTTGTTTGTTTGATATGTTTATTTCCTCATGCGTCTTTTCTTCTTTCTTTCTTTCTTTCTTTCTTTCTTTCTTTCTTTCTTTCTTTCTTTCTTTCTTTCTGCCTACTTCTACGCGACACACGTTTGTGGGCGCGCGTGCTTGCGTTTGGGCATGCGTGCGTGCGAGCGAGCAAACGAGCTTGCGAGCATTTGTTTAACGCAAAAAGCAGACATGTCAAGGTTGACTATTGTGTCCTGATACATTTTTATATCTAGTTACACGCAAGACATATTTATAGGTTTTTTTTTAAATTTTGAGAGTAATTGAATCTACTGACCAACCCTCGCTAGGCGCAAAACCTGTGGAAAATTTCATACCAACGGTGGCCTAGGAAAATATTTTAGCCTACAAAGTCATAGTTCATATCTATAGTAGCCTTCCACAGTCTTTGCCCACCTCTCCTATTCTTCTTCTTCTGCTTCCTCCTTCAATCTCGCCTTTCTGTTAATTCTCTTCGCATAAATTTTAACCTTTTTTTTTGTTTTGTTTTCATAGGCTTCCTTCCTTTGTTGATTTCCGCTAGCCCACAGATGCTAAGATTTAGCAGATAATTGGATTCAGTTATTGGATTGTGAGTTTCTTTGCTCCAAGTTTCTCACTGCTGCTCTGCTTAGGCTGGTCAGCATCCTGCTCCAGGGTGAACCGTAGGCCAGTATCTGCTTACTAGCGTCTCCAGCTACGACAACTGCGGCTTTCTTACTCAAGGCAGCTCCGCCGCCATTCCCTGCAGCTCGCGTCCATTGCGTTCACCTGCAAATGCACCTGACGTGTCTGCTGTTCGTCTTCGCAGCTCTTGACCTCTTTTGCCATTTTTCCTGTCCTTTTCTCCGCACAGATGAGCTTCTGAAGCAGCCAGGAGCAGGCCGAGGGTCTGAGGAGGGCTTAGCAGCGCTGGACGATGACGACGCTTCCTGGAACGTCCCCCAGCTGACAAAGATGACGAGAAGCGGTTTTCTGAATTCGTGGGCAAGAGACTGTCACGGAAAGTCGACGGTAAACGTGGAGTTACTTATGAATTTTTGGGCAAGAGAACACCCTACGAGTTCTTGGGAAAGAGAACACCCTACGAGTTTTTGGGAAAACGAACACCCTATGAGTTCTTGGGAAAACGAACACCATACGAGTTCTTGGGAAAAAGAACACCATACGAGTTCTTAGGCAAAAGATCACCATACGAGTTCTTGGGAAAACGAACACCCTACGAGTTTTTGGGAAAAGATTACCTTACGAATTCTTAGGTAAAAGATCACCATACGAGTTTTTGGGGAAAAGAATGCCTTATGAGTTCTTGGGGAAAAGGTCTCCCTATGAGTTTTTGGGAAAAAGGTTACCCTACGAGTTCTTGGGGAAAAGGTCACCCTATGAGTTCTTGGGAAAAAGGTCACCCTACGAGTTCTTGGGGAAAAGGTCACCCTACGAATTTTTAGGAAAACGCGCCCCTTACGAATTCATTGGCAAGAGATACGAGTTCGTCGGTAAGAGAGGCCCTTACGAATTTGTCGGCAAGCGGCCTGAGCCCCTGTCAAGAAAAGTGTCTACGATTTTTTCGGAAAACGAGTTCAGCTGCCTTACGAGTTTGTCGGCAAGAGAATGATCGATAACCGATCGGACGATGCTTCTAGAGGCCGAAGATGAAAACTCCGACGAATTCGTGGATGAGCCCGGCTGGGAGCAGTCGACTAAGAGATATTCAGAATGGTTAGGTAAACGAGAACAGCTGCAAGGTCAGTCGTTCCCACAGCTGTCCAGCAACAGCCCCATCTCGGATCTGCTTCACCGTCATATGCAGGGCAACATCAATGGTGGGTCCGCAAGCAGACCGGAAACGGAAGCTGACAATGACACTCTTGCTTCCGGCAAGCGCTATGCTGAGTTCCTCGGCTAAATGCCTCCATTTTGTTTTTATCTTTTCCCCACCCACTCCCACTCAAAAAGAAAGTTGCGCAGCCAATGAAATCTTTCGTCTTGTCCAGGTCTAGAATCATGCCACTGAAGCGCCATTATTATTGTAACACAGACAACACAAGATGGTAGAGATATTATTTAGGAAAACCCTGGCAGCAGAAGTAACACGTTCTAGAGTTATTCACCTGAGTTGATTGAACACACCACAAAGGTAACTAACTACACCTATAGAGTGGCATCCACCAGGTAGTTGGGGGAGAACAGTTCAAAGTTCAAAACGCGGATGAATATCGCTTGGTTATAATTACTCCGTTCTCTGTTGGGGAAGCTGGACCTGTCTGGCATGAAACTGATCGGTGTTCTGATAATTAAAAAGAATCTTTCTGATTTGCAGACGTGTCCTGCATTTAAAAGTAGTAAGCCTCGCGCAAGAGTCTGTACTCTATGTTTTGTGAGTTTTCCTCCCAAACCTGAGCATTTCGGTGTTTGTAGTGTGGACACGCGGACACGTGGGAAGACAGAAAAACAGAGTTGCAGTTTCATTTTCACTTGAAGCAGACTCGACTGTGCTCTGTGCTTGATCCTGACTTGTTCACGAAGACGAATTGGTGGCATGACATTAAATATGAAAAAACATTCGCTGGGTTTTTGTTTTAATTTTATTGCAGTCTGTGAAGTGTGTGACAAAATTAGTTTAATGAAATGAACACTGAAAAAAATGGAGAACAATACCCAAACCTTACCATCTGGCTGTCTGTCACTCACGTTTGCTGCCTGCTTAATTTCCCGAAGGGGAAGATGTTTATCTCGATTATTCTATGATCTTTTTCACTTGTGAAAGAAAAGGAGTACAAGCAATATACAGAACATTACAACACAAATAATGAACATAACAAGACAAATATAAATCGTTACCAGTGAGATTTTAAAAAATACAGGACGACGATGGAATGCAGAATTTACAAAACAGATGCAGGAAATTAAAGACAAATACAGAAAGTTCCAAAAACAGAAACAGAAAATTATAAGACAAACACAGAAAAGCACGCCAAATGCCAAATAAGAAAAACTTAACTACAAGACAAATACAGAACATTTACAAGAACTCCACAAGACAGTTAAAGAAAGCGAAGCATGCTTTCTAACAACTCTTTGTAACAATGTTAAACAAGAGGACGACATTACATACATCTGTTAGATGCATGAACTACACAATACTTTACATGCATAAATACATATTATTAAAACAGTGACAGCAGGGCATGAATTTAAAACTCACTAATAACATGTGAAAAGCATAATCTCCTAATCTTATTTTGTTATTTCCCTTAGTGAACTGGTTTATTGTCCTTTATATCAGTGTAGAGGAGCCAGCGACAATATTTCAGTACCAGCACAGCCAGCCATCTCCGCAAGATGACATGAGACTCTCATCTACTTGTCTTCCCATTGAATCCACTCACCCATACACACCACTGTCAACAGCTTGATATATAAGTCAAGTGGCCCTCCGTGAAAAGGCATTGACCTGGTTGTCACCTTTGCCTTTAGGTATGCAACAGAAAGAGGGGAACTCTATTTAATCAGCGAAAAATCAAGAAGTACAACCGTAATACACCACGAGGTCTGCCAATGAAGAATGGATGATAAATACTTTAAGTACTTAAATACTTATGCAGTGAACATAATCGTAATAATCGTAACAAATTCTGGTGACAAAATCGTGACAGGCCCACCCATGACTGCGTCTCTAGGTAGAACTAGTGTTGGACTAGTTGGACTTGATGGTGATGTGTTAACTTCGAGGGTGTCGACGGGGACACGTACCAAGGACAGGTGACCCATGACCTTTTAAAGGCCATCCGCTTTGCTTTGAGTCTCGCAGGGTTTTGAAAAATGAATCCGAGTCACCCTGCAAAGCGTTCAAGATGAGGCTTGCTGGGTTTTCTGATGTGATAACAACAAGCATAACTCGGATAGACAATTAAGGTCCGGACTCTTTTTTTTTCCACTGAATTCTTTAATACCGCGTACTTTAGTGAAGAAATGCTACTTAGCCACGTGTACTTTTCCTTGAACACGTCTACCAACTGTTCCTTTTCCCCAACCCCACTTTATTAATCTCACTTAATGACTATATAATAAGTCAAACACACACATGTTCTTGCATGCGTGCGACGAATTACAAACAACACCGTGACGAGCCCCCGCAGAAGGAGAAGGAAATGGAAACAGTTGACCTTCTGTTGTTTTCTGGGTGGACATGAAGACGGTTGATGTTGGACACAGTCAGAAAGGTGGAAGTCAGGAGAAAGTACACTTTTGAAGGAGCTGCATGAAGACGACAAACACAGCTCGCCCATCGGATGATAGAAAGCAGGATGTTATTCATCCATTATTCACAGATGGTTGTCCACTGGTCTTTTTTCGCAGCTGTACGCGGACATCTGCAACTGCCTGTCTATGCAAATGACGTCCGAATGGCACAAACACTCGCAGACTCAACACACCACTCATACACCAAACAATATAAGACCTACTACAACTTACGACATTCTGTTTACACCAAAACTCTCTTGGAACACATCACGAACACACGAAGTGCACACATGCGGGTACTTTCAACATTCTTTAGGAGCAGCTACTAGCTGTCACGTGTCTGCGTACTGCTGTATATCTGTACCCCAAGGTATAGTGATTAAAGCACTCGCTTGTCAACACCGATCCTGCTCTGTGGGGGTGACAAGTGGACTCACCGAAACAGAAAGGAGAATCCAGGCATTCTAGAAAAAGTGCCTGAGGATGATCTCATGTAGTGAGCATACAAACCATCGAGGCACAGTTGCTACAGTCGTAGGACACCAGGAACCTCTACTTGCAAGAGACAAGCGATGAAAGTTGGTGTTTTTTGTACCTTGGAGAGTAGTCTACCCCTCTGTGGCCAAGAATAAAACTGGCTACAAATGTCACAAAGAAGATTGGTCTTCTTGTCCAGGACCTTCTGACTATCACCCAAAATAGAAAGATATGTGGGAGGCCCGGTCAGCTGCCACTCTATCCATTCGGTCTTTCCCAAACGACAGGAACCAGTCAAGGGATGGAGGCGGTGGTGGAATGGAGGAGACAAGAGACGACGTATGTAGCACCTGACAAATTTTTTCCCTTGTGATATTAAAGGGCAACTGGCAGATCTGGCATTGGGAGGTCCATAAAAACTGTAAATGCCAAGATAATTTTACAGCTTGTGTGACGAGACAATTTTGTAGCATCACAGCATATCTAGCTGACATAGTCAAGAGTTTAATCGGACATTTTTTTTAATACAAAGAGAGGAAATGAACACCAAGTCATGTGAAGAGCAGCATCCGTATATCCACCCGTCACCTCGTCTTCATGAGCAAAAATTGTATAAAAAAAATCGCTGACGAGTAAAAACTGCTCACGTCTTTTCCCAGACGGTTGGACAAGAAGTAAGCAGCAAAGAAGCTGTCCTTTTAAATTATTTCGACTAGGAAAAGCGCTTTGCTTTTTTTATTTTTCTGGTGATGAGGAAGCCCTGGAAAGTCTAGCAGTTAATGACTGAAAACTTACGAATACTTGTCTTCCAGTAACGAGGTGGAAAATTGTTTGTGACACGGTAATGTGCCTGTCGTGTCCAATAGATGAAGGCTGTTCACCCCATCCACACACCCATCCATCCACGTCAGTTATTGGTTTTTTGTTGTTTACCCCACTTTGCAATAATTTATCTCTCAACAACTTTGTTAGACATCTCTGTATCGTTGAGCATGTTGACCGTTACACTGTTATTTTGTAAAGTGCTTTTCTCTGTTATCAACAATTGTGTGTGACATCAGGTCGTGAAAGAGAGAGAGAGATCAGCAACAGCTTTGTAAAAAAAAAAAAACAAAAAAAGACTATATTATATTAAACAGACAACGTATAGATACCGTGACCAAGAAAAAGGATCGATGAAGAGGTTTAGTATCGATCTTCCAGATACCGTTCACTAGATATGTTGAACCACTTAATTACTCGTTATCCATACGGTCATCAGGTGCGGCCCCAGTTTTCCCATTGGTCAGGCATGGACAACGTAAGCCATGTAGCCTGATGTAATAATAATAATAGTAATAATCATAATTATCATAATAATTAAATGAAAATTTGTAAAGCGCACTCACACTCCTAAGGGTCACACGCACACACACACATGCGTACACGCGCGCTCAGATGCACAAAAGGAGAGGAATATATTCAGATTTATATTAAACAAATATAAAAAAATAATTGTCTTGCATTCCTAATGAAAATAAATTAAAAAGTAGTTTTAGAGCTGTAATTACTTCTTACTGCCTCTCTCATACAATGCGTTACATTTCATATTCTTCTACGTTATTCACAGGCTCACCCCCCAACTACCCCTCCTTTCCTCCCCTACCCCCCCCCTCACACACAAATGGACTTCGGCGAGAAGGGACACTTCCCTGGAAAGTAATGTTAATTAACATATAATAATTCTTTCCAAAAACTTGCATTAACCTTCTAAATTTGTCTTACCACTAAACTCGTTCAACATTTCAGTAAAGCTTTCTTTTACATTAAAACGAGAAAAGAAAGTTAACAATCTGCTCATCGTCTTAAAATTCTTCGCTCTTCTGTAATAGCGTGCTTGAAATTCAGATGGCAGACGTAGATTTACCATTAATTGAAAAACCATTTTTACAACCTGGTCTTTTTCTCCTTTCTTTACTTTTTCTTTTCTTTCTCCTTTAACACTCCTCCTCTTCTGTATCTGAATAACCATATCCGACAACTCCGAGTAGACAAAAGAAGCCTTTCTAATATTTCATAAGGTTGCGCTTGAAATCCTGACCGTTGTTGCTACATAATAACTTCTATAATATACTTTTACTATGATTGATATGGAGGCAGTGTTGGCTGCTTGAAAACTCTTAAAAGAAATACAAAAAAAATGGCAAAATAGTATTTTTATTTCTTTTCTCCTTTTTTCAGGGCTGTCACGCCTTACCCTGGTCTCCCCTACTTAACCCACCCCTAACCCCACCCCATCAGCAGTCGGGTAGCCCTGGTGTCTGGAGACGGTGTGACGACAGCTGAAGCCCCATCCTGTGACATCATCGCAGGAGCAGCGGCAGATGGCGAAGCCCACCAACCGTCGGGGCAACCTCACTGGATCCGAGAGGATTCCAATAAATAATGAGTCTCAAACAAGACTGTCTGTCCTCGTTTGGGTCGCCTTATTTTTTTTTTTTTTTAATTTAATTTTATTTATTTATTTATTTTTTTTTTTTTTTGCTTCTAAATTTCTCAATATCTAGTCTAGTTTACCTTGTTCGAGTCTTAGGAATATATTTTTTTGTTTTTGTTTCAAGGCCTGCTGTTTTATTTATTTATTTTTTTTAATTCTGAGGGACTGTACTTGGTCAACATTTGTAACCAAGAAAGTGTGTTTAGAAAAAATTGGTTCAGGTTGGAACTTGCTTACAGTACAAGCATGAACTGGGACGGGGTTTGTTTGTTTTTTTCTTCTTTTTGGCTTCTTGGCTGCGAAAATAATGAGAATACTGTTACCACCTGACAGAATGCATGATTCATCGAGTCCCGCACTACTGCATCAACCACTTCAAAAATTAAACTTCTGGAATATGTAATAGTCAATAGCGTTTCAGTTATGGTGGTAATTGGGAATCACTGATGGATTACTGTGTGTGATGCTGATGCTGGGACGCCGTTTGTGTGTGTGTGTGCACGTGAGAGACTAAAGACATAAGTAAGAGTAATAAGCTACCATGTTTGCACCTTTTCTGGTTTCATTCTTTCCATTTACACCTTCTTTCTAAAGGCTCTTTTAACTACACAAATAAAGATGAACGTGTGAGCATGTTGGCAAAGTGTTTGCAGTACGGTTATATGAAAATTTGGCAAACATTCGTCCATATTTGTTAAGAAGTGCATTGGAGAGTCAAGGGTGTCTTTTATCACCTGCTGTTCAATATGTTGTTGTTGTGTTTTGTCTTTTATCACCTGCTGTTCGATATGTTGTTGTTGTTGTTGTTGAAAAATCATGCGTGAAACCCTCCCTCATCACTTCCATTTCCATAGGTGAATAGCCGATTTGAAGCCTACGCTATGCAGATGACATTGATTTGATAGCTGGCACTAACAGACAACTTCAAGACCTGACTGCATTAGTCCTATGTAGTACCGATCCTGCTTTACTGATGTGAAACATGGACTGTGCTTGCCGGAGAGGAGAATGAATCGAGAACAAATGCATAAGGTCGATGACTTTGTACGAAAGCATAGTGGCCGCACTCATAAGACATCAGGAGTACCCTGCTTAGAGCAGTCAAGTGGTGTGAGCTGGTCTGGTCAGGTGACCCTGCACCACACTGTCCAAGACTGTCCCTCAAGGTACCTTGGAGGGTGGTTGCCACCGCGGTGGCCAGAGGAAGAACTGGCTTACGAACGTGAAAGAGTGGACTGGTCGTCCAAGGCTGGCTCCCCACAACGATCTGTACCAGTCAAGGAAAGAATGACCAAGGACCATTACCTCATGACAATAAAGTTAAGACAACCATGAACAGAGCTGCCATACATTCTCTCCCTTCATTTCCAGATGACTTGAAAACTTAACTACGATTGTTCTGTGCATCACAATTTACTCATAGTTAATGAAAGACAATTAACTCGATTTGTGCTGCAGGATGTTGACAAAATAGTTATTAAAAAATACCAACCAAAATCCAGATGCAAAAAAGATTTTCGGGGCTGATAGTTCACGAATGCTACAAACCTGGTGAAAAATTGAGATAATAAGATACCTCTAAGGTCTTTAACATTAAGATTTTCTGACAGGAAAAGACGAATACTGAAATATCAAATTCTAGTTACACCACTGAGCTGGAGACATGCAACACCTTTGCAAAAACATTACTAATAAAATCTATAAAGCTAATCTCATATAAAGTATTAATAATACAGGCAAATAAGAACTACACGACAAACCCAAATATCTGCAAATATTTATATCAATAAACATGCTTGATCTTTTGACATGCCTTTAGCAATATCCAAATCCTCTGGCCTCTCTAGATCATGTGAACCTCAGTAAAGTTTAACACATGCAAAATGCTCTCACATAGGTAGCTCAAAAAATGTTGCAACTTTGAATATCAATAACATTTTTTCAAAATAAATGAATAGGGTAAAAAAATCCTTATCCATCTCTACCACTTTTACACAATCTTTTCCGCATGCTTGAAGTTTTCTAACAATGCACGTCATTGACTCATCTTTTAATGAGCCAAAATTAAGCTTGATTTTTCTCGTGTGGAAACAGACTAGTTTACAGAACAATTCACAAAGCATTGAGGCACAGAACAGCAATATTTGCACACTGCTGTAAAAGTAAAATGACCTCTTACATCTCTGAAACAGTTACACCATCGATTACATGAAACAGTTCCAAAGAAAATGAGTTGCTCTTTCTAATGTACCAACTTTTCTCTTAGTTCCTTCCTATTTCAGTTCCTTTACAGATATCTTAACTCTTAGTAAGCTTAACACCAAAAAAATTTCAATTAAATACCATGATTCATAATTTATTAAAATAAACCAAACATGCCATATCCAAAACAAAAAAAAACATATTTTAGCCTTTTTTGTAATGTTTAGATACACAGTTCCTGAAACTGAAACCATCCCAATGACAATAGTTCAGCTATACACATACTTATTCCAACAAATCATATTTGTTTGAAAATATGAAGATTCTAACTAGTGACTAAGAAAATCATAAAGTGTGATTATACAATTAGCTGGAATCACAGATAAAATATAAAAATCTTTCATAGGCAAATCCACATGCATGCATGCAGGCACAGACCAAATAAATATAAACAAAAGGCATGTAACTGGAATGTGACACATTTAAGCAAACTCTGTTAACGCCTTTGTCCATGTAATATAATTCAATTCATAAAGAAATTATTACTAATTTTTAAAAAGTATGCTCTCTGTTATTTACAGAGCAGCATACTATGTAAAAGCTGGCATTAACTCTTCCTTCACAGTTAGCACCTGCAGATGCGAACATCTTCATAGCTACAGCTCAATTGTCTGGATTCATCTATGTCGAGTTAAAGCTACAGGATAAACTGAAGACTGAAAAACTGAAAACAGGACTGTAGGAACCTCCGTACCCTGAGGGAACAGACGTGGCGACAGTCGGAGATCCTGCACAACAAGCTGTACGGGCCAGTGGCGACTCTACAGAAGACCACCAATTTCATATCAAGAGCTGGTCTCCAAGTGTGATAAAAGAGGCGAACGACAAAAAAAAAATTAAAAAAAAACAAAAAAAACTGAAGACTGAGAAGAAACCTACAGGATACACTAAGCATTGACAAGTCACAGACAAATGCATATTACTAACACCATGTTCAAACTATCATTGCACAAAGTGTGCAAAATATGAAACTACTGATGTGTATTATGTCAATTATCAACTCATAGACCCTGCCCATTGCATTTTCTTAATGCTTTACAGTTTAAAGTTTTTTCCTTCTGCATAATACATTTGATTTTTCAACTGTAGGTGTTCCCTTAAACTGTAAAGAATTAACTCATTTGTTTACATTTAGCACCAAGAGAAACCTGAAATAAAGCAATGACATGAAAAGCAAGGATTCATTTCAGTAAAGACTAGTTAAAATTATGGTTTTTAAGTTCCAGGATGAAACACTACTACAGCCAGCTGATGCTACATAACCTTGCATAAAGCCACCATTGACAATATACAAAATCCTGTTACTGCTAAAAACAGAGTTTGTAAGGCATGTTTCTGTACTTCCAGATTGGCCTGAAAGTATTCAAGGCCGGAACACATCACTCCACATCACCCAAGGGCCATGTCTAAAAATAAAATACAAACACATTTCATATATATATACACACACAGTCATACAATAAGGTTGCATTAAAAATGCCCAGCTGTGCTGACTGCACAAGGATTAAATGACACAAAATAATTGTTGTTGTACCAAGGAGTAGAATGATGCACAGAAATAGAGAAAGGATGAGGTTGATTTCTATTTCTGTTGTTTACATGATGGATATTCAAAAACAAGTTCTGTAGGAAAGATCCAGTTCAAAGTACATTAACTATCATTCTTTCAGAGTTATGCCAACATTTACAACTGATCATATCACATATCTGTGTATGTAAATATTGCATGCAGAATGGATTCATTTTGCAAACTCCCAATGTTCAATCGATCTTAAATGCAAACATTTAATTGAAAGTTACAATGTCAAAAAACATTTGAAAAATCAAGTGGCATGCAAACAGAGCAAGTACAACAACAAGTTGACAAGTACAACAACTGACTAGATACTTTTACAGAACTGATTGTCTGGGGACTTGGACATTCATACCATGCATCAGAATAAATACAACATAAATTATAAGAAGCACCACAGGTACTTCAGAACTGCAAAATGGAGAATGTTTCCCCACGAGCTGGTGCAGAAAATGTACAAATATGTGGATCAGTAGCTGATGAGGTAAGAAACATTGAAAGCAGACTGAAGCGTTAGAAAAATTAATTTCTGAATTGGGGTGTAAGTTAAAGCCTACAATATGGCCTCCATCAGAAATTCCTGCATGGTAAGAAATAATATCTGTATCACAAAAGTGGTTGCAACTGGCCTTCCAAAGAAAAAATAACTGGAAGACTTTTTATAGAAAAATTAGATATGGTATTTAGGCATTTTATTGAAGGATTTCAAAACCATAGTTTTACTTTGTTCTTCAAAGTTCTTCCTCACTGTTATCATATGAAATCAAGTTTAACAGGATCATCGTGAAATACAAAAGGCAAATATGTGACAATATTTAGCAGTGCAGGTGACTCCCCCAATACCACAGAAACACCAACAGGCTATTGTAGCATCTTAATCCCATGCATAGGATTCCATTTTGCTCACATCACGTAGAAACCATATTGTGGTCTGCTAAATGTAGCTTTAACTTCCAACAAGAACCATGAAAAATTATTAAGTGCATGTAAATATTAAACTTAAACAAGTTGCATGTTTAGAATTTAAAAAAGAAACAGTAAATTATGCTACACATTATAAACTGAGGGATAAAGTGTGAACAACTTTATTCCATTTGTAAGAAAAATCCTTTAACATGTACATCCTCACCTCCTTATCAATAAAGGTTCAAAATGTAAGATCATTTGATATCACTAACACAGGACAACTGTCATGCAAAACTTAATCAGCACAAATTAATGCAAAACCTTTGATGCTTAACAGAATAGTCTAAAATAGACATGACAAAGGTTACACAAATGGCATAGTTTTAAATTTTGTTGATCTAAGAGTGCTTTTACAAAAATAAATCAGAAAAAAAGATTTTGTCTGCATGGTATGTAAATTAGGGGATATCTGGATCCATAGACTCAAACAAGCAATGTAATTCAAAAATTTAATACAGTGAGTTATTTTGTTGAGATTTTAACTTGCATGCCAATCCTACTTGACAAGAAAAACTATGCTTCACTCTCAACTGGTCTATTTGATCACACTCTTCTTTCAGTTTTACGATTCTTTCTTTAGTTTTATCACATTCATTGTATCTGCATATCTAGTTTCAACTATATCTTCTTCCATTTATATCAGTCTTCACACCTATCACATTCATTCTTCATTCGTATGACTCTTGTAGCAAACTTCTAGACAACTAAGACCCCTGCACAACAGGAATCAGTCCACCCTTTTCAAAAGGAACTGGTTTTACAGCTGTCAGCCCTCAAGTAAAATACAGAAAGTATATCTGAAAACATTCAGCAACAAATACCTCCTACAACAAAACAGAATTTCTAAGGACTGACATTTGCAGAAGCCCCTCCTTTGTGGGGTAAGTCTTCTTCATGTAGGGTCTATAATTTTGGTAATGCAATAGGCTCGACATCCTTGGGTTTAATCTTGTAATAAGGAGATGAGGATCCAATCAGAAATACGTGATGCTCCTGGTACCAAAACCTGCAAGGAAAACATGCTAAAATATCATTCACACTTAAAGTATTCACCTCAGCTAGCTCTACAAGGAAGAAACAGTAAAAAAAATTATCAGAAAAGCCAACAAAGCATTGCTTGGTCTTCCAAGAACTTTTCTCCGGTCTTGAAAATCTACCAGCAAGTCATTACTGAGCTGGCTTTTATAAGCCCTCGTAATTGATATGCATCAATACTTCAGCGCACACGTGCACTCTCTCACTCACACATAACCATGCGCAATCACAAACATACTCATACATCCATATGTACATACATATGCACACGCACACTCTCTCCCCACCTTCCACAATGATAGCATGTTAAACTGACAAGTTCACTTTGTTGTGCATTGTAAAGCTTTACGGCATCTCAGAGTAAGATTCATACAAAGAAAATGGTATACAAATCCAGTTTTAAAATGAGTTTGTTATCAGCTTCAACAAATGAAAAAAAATGTAAAGAATCTGGCATTATATCTTTTCTATGCTTTCCAATTTAGAAAATTTACAGTGGAAGATTACTATATGTATCTAATCGTTTTGAAGGCATTGTTTGCATTGCTAGCTTTTATATCTATGTACTATTGAATGTAACATTGCATTATCATTCTTTGCTATGGGGCAATGGCCCTTGAATAAATAATCAATCAATCTCCCACCCCTTCACCCCTAATCTCTTGACCTACCATAGATGTTCTGAAACTTTGATTGATGAATGTTGCTCACATCTCCTTAGTGCACAAAGTACTGTTTGAACCCACAATCTGATGCCCACTAGGTCTCTATCATCTTGTTTTCTACGTTCCAGCATAAGACCTCTCCACAATTAAGTCAGCTCAGAATTTATCAACACTGTTTTCCTTACCGAAGCATGCCATTGTGGAGATTCTTGGGTTTGTAGTTCCGTGGTGACACCAACCCAAAACAACGACTGATTTCACGGAGAAGGCGAAAGTCTATGGAAGTCTCCTGAACATAGTAAACTGCCACAGGATGGCTGCTACCACACAAATGCAAACAAAAATGATTGAAAAGAATGGATTACTGACTGCATGCAAGTCAGTTTATCCTATAATCCACTTATACCAAGATCTGTAGCAGTTTATTCTTCCTTCTGATTTTGCCAATTCTTCCTCTATTGACAAACTAACACGAACACACGTACACACAGTTGATTCTGCCTTTAAAAAAAAGAAATTATAAACTAATTTTTTTTATTGCTCTTTCTCATTATTTTACATATACACTCAAACGAACATGAGAATATACAAACATACCTGTTTTCTGGTGACAAATCTGGTGGAGGCTCAATACTCTGGACACACTGGCGAAGATCTCGTTCGCCAAGTACAATGCTGCCCTCTATTTGCTTGTGCAAATATTCCTCATATTGGCTCTCCATAAGGCTGCTCAGATTCTCTAGAGTTATGGGCTCTTGCCTACAATGAAGGATTACAAACACCTCAGAAGAGACTGAGAAATGGTAAAAATAAATAGGGCTATATTCTCTAAGGACACAGTTATGCAGGCAATTTTGCAGGACTAGCATCAGCAATATTTTAGAAATACTATTAACTCGTTCTTTAACAATATCCTTTGTATGGTGATCTTTTATGTTTAGAACACAAGTTCTCTCATGGGAGAACAACCTGGACTGGTTCTTTCACCATGTCAGGTGAAATTAAGCTGTTAAAGGGATGTTACATCTGAGAAAGTTTAGTCAATTCACTTTGACCCCAGAAATATAAAGTTTGGTAACTTAGTGAACCAAACAGAAATTTCCACTTGTGTTGATTTTTTGTACTGACCGTTTGTGCTATATTATAACTTACTACATAAAATAAGCAAAATTTTGAAAGAGATTGCTTCTTCATTGAGTCACAGGTCACCTGCCTGAGTTTAAATGGCCCCACCATGACCATATGGACCTTGGTTGCTTTGAATTTCATTGCTGGGATGATATGGCCTTACAATAGACAATGGTCATGGTGGGGTACACTCGACTCAAGGTGGTCAATATGGCTAGGGCACTTATGGTTTTGTGTCGAAATGACCAGCCCCTGTTCACTGTTGTCTCTTTGTTTACCAACACACGACAGTTGATTATGCTTCATTAACAACTTCGTTCAGTAGTCCCATGTTTATAAAAATTAGATTCTTGATTCTGATTGTTTGTGCTTTCTTGTGACTTTTCTTGTTGTTGCAGAAATCATGCTTAAAAAAGAAAAGAAATATAGTCCATTTTAAGATAGCATCTTTGTCCACCACAGTACAAGATGTATTGATTGACTGCTCTGCTCTTACCTGGAGATTTAAGTTCTAGTATAAACCTTCAATCAGGTGCAACAATTGCAGAATAAGCAAGACTTAGTGAAGACTAAAAAATGACAAACCAAAGCATAACTTCTGATTTCCCTACTTAGACCACTCTCAGTTGTGATCTGATTTTGGTGAATTGCTGTACTTATAGAAATATTTTATATTTTGAAAATGTTTCTCTAAATGCATATTTTTAAGTCATGGTAATCTTAGTTGTAGTTATTGAGATACATGACTTTTAACTGCTTCAAGATAACATCCTTTACACAAAGCACATTTTAAAACATTTCGACAAAATAAATGTTTAAGAAAATTAAGTACAAACAATGTCTTAGAAGACAAGTGTGTAAAATAATCTAAGCATTTTTCATATTTATATATTTTCAATTTTGTCTCTGTTCATACCTGACAAGTATGCCTTCACTTGTGAATATTTCCTGTGACAGAAGTTGAGTTGTTAATACTCTAAGACATAAAATTTGGTCTTCAACTTACAAACTAGTTGTTCGAGGTCTTAAGAAAAGTTCTCTTAGGAAGTCTGCTTCCCGTCCTGCCCCTTGGTATGGCTGACGAAAAACACGTGAGACATCAGGCATCAAAATTTCAAAGTGCCCTTCCTGTCCATATCGCCATCCATGCCATGCTCTGAAACATATAATTTATTCATGTGTGAAAAAGAAAATTCAATTGAAATGAAGAAAGAGAGTTCAGGCAGGATTTCAAAACTGAAATTGGAATATCATCATTCATAATGTGTTCCAATTACCTCTTAGTGCAACACTCTCCAAATGATTCAGCTAGCATGGACAAGGCTGATTTCTTGATTAAAAATCCAAGACCAGGGAATTCCTCTACCCGATAGACAATGGCTCGGTTTCCAGATGTTGATTCAAAGCCTGCCAAAAATTGTACAGTAAAAATTCTAAAATAAAAAGATAGCATAGTATTTGAATATACAACAATATATAACATAGTAAATATCAATGTAGTAAATATCAACATAGTATATATATCAATGGTTGCTAAAATATGGGGTCAAAAAAAAAGTTTCAGAAGGTTGCATATCAAATCAAAGTGCCACCACCTTTCTTAACAAGACCTGTATTTCATGAGTAGTTTTCTTTTTAAATACATCGTAAGTTTAGTCTCTAATAACCTACAACATTGGTTTTCCTAAGCAAACATGAAAAACTTTTACAATAAACTAGCACAGCCATTAAGATGGTTGACATCTTTCCCAAAATGAAATCAGTTATCTGCGTTACTAGTACAAATGGTTTTCCAATTGAGGGGATGCAATAATTACCATTGAAGTTCCATGCTGAAACACCCAGCAGGGTGGGGTCTGAATTTAGAATAGAGAGACATTCAGCTAAGAAGCTTAAATAATCTGGAGCTAATAATAACTCCTCCTCCACAACAATGAAATGATCCTGAAAACAGAAAAATAAGAAAAAGTCCATAAACCACAAGAAAAATTCTCTAGGGCATACTCATATCTCTTGCAACAGTATATGACTGGATTAAATGAATTTTGTTGTCTCATCTAAGGTGAAGTATTTACTGTATTCAATAATATGTATATAATATCATACTTATAATGTCTCTTAAATTATTATCTTTATTATACTACTATTTAAGTGCAAACTGAGAAATAAAATGTATGCGTAAATTAATTTTTCTCTAATACTCTCTGGATTACATGACCATTGGAATTCCTCGCAATACTTCCTAAAACGTCTGCAGCAGTAAGGTTACCCCCCCTTGCTAAGAATAATCTCAACAGAAAGCAAGGAGTTGGCGTCCTTGGCCAGATATGCAACACCTTGCATTCTTTTGAGCTCAATCTCAGCAAGCAAAAGAGCTTTACTGCTGACATTTTCAAAAGTACCAGACAACTCCTACAGTCATGTCATCAAGTAATGTATACACCCCTCCCCCAATCAGACAAACCTCATCCTCCTCTGATGAAACCACTTTCATCATTATAGTTCTTAATTATCAAATAGACCTATTAGACTTAGAAACAGAAAGCCACTTACTGCCTTGGGGAACAGCTTTAATGAGTGCTGTATTGCATGGTTCATTTGCTCTGCAAAAGAAGTATCAAAAATTTTAAAACAATTTAAGAAGTTCTAAATATTATGGGCATTCTTGAGGCACTTCCCACATTTATGACATCAAGTTACCCTGCACCATATCAGTGCCTCAAAATGTGCTCTTAAAATTTGCTTTCCCATTTTTACAAGTATTAACTTATCCTGATGATTTGCTTCTTTTTTATGAGTCTCCTGCAATCATATAGACAGTAAATGCCAACTATTAAGTCCCTGGAATAATTTCCACTTCTAACAATGAAATTTTCTGTACATCAAAATTTTTTATTGCCCCGGAAGAAGAATGAAGATAAACTGAAATAAAAGATCTGGAGGATACAATAAAGATGTGGCCTAAACAAAATGGCAATGGCTCACACATACCCATGTATTTTGTACTGCTGGGCAAACTGGTGTTTCCAAAACCAAAGAGAGTAGCCAGTTCTCCATGCTCAGGAAATTTTTCATCCCACATGACCTGTAATTTTATATGATTTCTTTTAATTTTTTCTTTTGTTTTCCAAGCTAAAAACACAAAAGAATGTCCAAAATCACTTAGTAACATATAATGAAAACCAAACTAAAGGACAAGAATCAACAATTAAGCTGTGCCAACTCTTTTTAATTTGAAGCCACAGGTAACATCTTAAAACGGGTAAAAATAAACCTAAATATAATGCTTTGGAGCAAAATAAACAAACAAGTCATAGAGTACAACCTTTCCATAAGTAAAAACGAGCAGACCTGGAAAAAACAGGTCAGGATAAAACTGTAAGGATTTGCACACATACACACACGCACAAAGTCACTACACTGCATTTTTAAAAGATATTTTATCTTTGCCTCTGTAGACTATTAAATTATTAACACACCATACATTCATCATCGCCACAAGTATTATAGACGTTGTGCACGAGAAAGAAACTTTTATTGTTAAGTAGCAACAGTAATAAAGTGAGCAGAAGAGAAACTTACCATAACATTCTCTTGTCTTATCCCAGGCTGCATCAGGGCTGTCTCCAGTGTTCTAACAAGAGCATTGTGATTCATACCTATCATAAATGGAAAACAAATTCAGACCTTTTTTAAACACAGTAAAAAAAGTATTATACACAGAGATTTCTTTTTAAGTCTTTTAGAACCATAAAACTGTTCAGGTGAAATTATATCAAACATTTCACCATATCACTAACAGGTTTGTCAATGCACAAAAACACCAGTACCAACTGATATTCACATTCTCAAACACTCTTAGTTGTCAATGTCCTCAGTAATGGAAAGATACCTATAAGACACAGCAACAGAAATAATACAAACAACATGATCTATGATTATGTTATTGCCATCTCTCAGTCAAATGCACATAATCAAACCTTACGGTATTCTTACAAAAAGCACAGCAGACGTGATGTTATATGCTTATCACTGAAAGTCAGATCTGAAGACTGACTGATCTCGCTGTTACTTCTGAGTGAATGCTGAGAGCCAGCAATGCTGCCCACAAGTAAACATAATTTCAACGAGATTCAGAACTCTCCTCCAGGTCCTTACCCGGGACTATGATGAATGGGGTGTCAAATATCTGGTGCCCCTGCAAGTTGTGATCTGCCACCCCAACTGTTTTAAGTTGATCATCAACATGTGATGCTGCAACAAAGATGCCATCAATTCACAGATTGCTCTAAGCATATCTATGTTTAAATATTTTATGAATATGTATGTTTGTATGGCTGACAGCTTCTAGTTTTTATTCCAGCAGTAAATAGCAGCATATGTATAACATGCTTTCAGTCTTGCTGATATCACTTTATACCTAATCTCCAAAATATAGCAAAGAAACTTCTTATAATTATGTTGCCTCATGAGGCCTTTGTTGTCAACTCAGCTTTAAACTCCAGCCAACCAATCATCATAATTAATTTAAATGAAATAAATAAAAACTTGGGAGTTAACTGTCACTTAGCCACAAAATATGAACCATTTCTTTCTATGGTGACACTGCTATGGTAATCACAGATTAATATAGGTACAGTTCTGTTGTGACCCTCATTCTCGGAGGCAAGTGCACTCAGTTCTACAGTAACACCATCTTGTTATCTCTGCTAGAAAAGTATGCTTCATGTAATAATGCTTCACCCTTCCAAGGAGATAAACTCTTACAATACTTAGGACCTCCACGCTTCATACTGACTCTACTAAAACTTAAAACTAAGAAATTCCCGAAGTGCATTTAGGTGTATATTTTAATTAATAATATTTGGAGTCCCTAATATAAAAAAACCTCAGTTTTACCAAACACTCTTTTAAAATCGAAAATACCAGAAAGCAGCATCCAATTCCTCACAAAGTTTGAAAAAGTGATAAGCAGATGAGTGTATGAAGCTTAAACTTCTATTAAAACAAAAAAATAAAAACTTTAGTTGACTTACTGCTTCTTTTTGCTTAAAGAAAATTAAGCTTTGGACTTACGATCACAGAATTCTGGGTAGCCATCATACTTTTTACAAAATTCTCTTCGCTCATCAAACCTGTAGAATTCTGGGTCAGGTATGATTTTTCTTCCAACCACTGAATTAAAAAAATAAACAGATTTGTGAAGCTTTATCTCCAGATCTTCATCACACTTCTTCTGTTTTTGACTAAAACTATTTATCTTACAGGTACCTAAACAATTCTATGATTTGCTGTTAAAAGGTAACCAAATTTTATTTCAGCATATGTGTACTGATAGATATACAAATGATAGATACACTGCCACCATCTATCATCAAAGCACTTTTTGAGAAAACTATTATTTTTAAAATGTGTGTATAAAGCAAAGTTTGAAGCATAAGCAGATAAATAATAAAGGTTTCTAAGGCAAAAAAAATATTAAAGACAATACATTCTGTTGTTTCTTACACTTTTTAGGCACACAGTAGGACTGCTTGATTGGTTTTGGCCATCCACCATCAAATCCTGAATAATTTATCTAAAGAAATGAGGCAAAGAAAGTAAAATATCTTACAAGAAATATAACTGTATTTATCTTTTTCAAACAAGAAACTTTGATGTGATATATGTTTCATTTTGTGTTAATCATGATTTTCTCTACCTTATTGGAATATGTATTCTCTTCTAAAACCTTTGTCTGAAGTCTTAACTTTATTTCAACTACTCACTCTGAAGGCATTTAGTGACAATGAATGATGTTTGTTTAACAAAGCAAAATTCATACCTGTTCCATGGTGGTGAAGCCCTCCATGCCTTTCTGGCCAATAAAAAACCAGACATCACGGAAGCGGAGATTCTGAATGAAGCCACTGCCCATGTTGTTGAGAAGTTCACGGGCTGAGTAGCTTAGTCTGAAAAAAATCCATCATAAAAAAAAGTCCTTCTTTTCCGCAAAAATTGAAAGGAATTATTATCAGAGGGTTTTAAAGTACCTCTTCTAAAATAAGGAGGCAATAACAAAGCTTTACTTACTTTTTAGCACCATCATCTGCAACCACAGCAATTACAATATCCCCTACATTCAGTGACTCCAGGTACAGTTCCAGATCTGCACTGTCTGTAAGGTAATAGAAGGCCAATAATGATGATGACTCATTCAGAGCATTTCCCTGTTTGGCAGTGAGCTTAATATGGTTGAACAAAAGAGCAGCATGGTTGATAACTACACAAATAATGGGAGGTAGGGTGAAGGAGAGAAAGGTAGGTCTTAAAAGCTTCATAGGTGGTCATTGTGTGAAGCAACAGGGACAAGGTATGCCAGACAGTGGAGTTAGAGGGAAAAAAAAAGACATTACTTTTTGTGTCATGACTATGCCTAATTTTTATATATGCAAATAAATCATAAAAATATGACAAACAAATGAACGGCTTCAAAGAGGACTTAAACATTGTAGGTGTTCACATGAGATAGCAATAGATGCAAATAGATGCAATTCTTTCTTTCACCCCATCCCCTGAACTCTACACACATATACAAAAAACTAAATAGCTCTAAAAAGGGATCAGAACAGTCACTATACCAGCACCATCATCACTACATATTGGCCTCACGAAATGAAAATTATAACTGAAAGTATTGATCATTGATGAATGGCTGCTGATCTGAAATATAACTGTAAAACAATTGCTGTTCAGCTTACCGTAAGTGTAGGTGTCAGCATGCATCGTAGAAATAAGCTGTAAAGTATCTTTGTTGAGAGTTACAACATTGAACCCTCTCCCTCCCTTGTTTATATTCTCAGACATCACTCTGAAAAAAAAAAGACTCTAGTAAGTCTATTACTTACAGTAACAGTATAGGAAGATGTTATATATTTACATCATTTGTTATATATTTACATTTTTTGTTATATATGGAAAGCTGTTACATTTTTACATCAAGCAAAAAATATGACAAATCTGCGTTTATGACAAATTTACAAATTATTATTTCTACACATGCATGCATACACACACAACAAAAGGCAACTCACTTGCGTCCATCCACACAGATCCAGGGTGGTAAGCTGTTCTCCTGGCCAGTAAATACCCCAATGGCCACCTGATTGGTCGAGCATGCCTCTTTTAATCCACACAGAGGCATAAGTTCCCCATGGTAATGGATGTTCCTTGCACCACATCTGGCAGGACTGGAAGCCATTCTCCTTGTGGTCCCACTGAAAGAGTTTAAGACAAAAAGAGTTGAAAACATGTCAATCACAACCAAGCTAACCAACAAAAGGGAGACAGCACACAAGCGTCAGTAAGTAAAACATCAAACATCTGACAAGAGATCTGGTGATTAGGAACATATTTTGTAAGCTAATAACAAAAAGCTACATTGTAATAAGTGTATTTAAGTAAAAACCAATGTGACAAGAAAAAAAATAGTTTTATAAAAACATCAGCCAAAAAGTAAGGAGACAACTTACATGGTAAGACAAAGCATCCAGCCTTTTGCAGTGGTACTGAAAAGTCCTCTGATTTCTCTTTCTTGCTAATCTGATGGACACAAACCAACACTGCATATGCACTGAATGTCTATATACATGCAGGCATGCAAGTCTCTCATTTTTGTGCAAATACACCTGAAGACAAATGTGTACATACTTGCAAAAAAAGTGTATCTATAACACTCATATTAACATACACACAGATGAGTACACAAGTACAGACTTGTATTTATTTCACCACCCTTGCAAATAAGTGAGATTCTTTCAAAGGCATTCTTAACTGAACACATACTACCAAGTGTGTATGTTCCACAATCTTTTTTTTTTTTTTAAATTAGTCTTGTAAAAGTTTGACAAACTTAACTACATATTTGCCAATATATGTACAATTTAAAACACCCTTATCTCTCTCTCTCCACTAATACAAACTCTCTCTTTCTCACAAATATCCACCTTCTGCCCACACAAAATGAAAGCAATTGCACCCCATTAGGATAGGCTTGTATACTGCCTACTCACGTATTCAATAGCATGACCCTCCTTCAGGCCTCTCTGACCAATCATTATGTAACTGTCCCTAAATCCCAGGACATCTACAGCCATACTTCCATAAAGTTTCATTAACTGTTTAGAATCTTCTCTCAGCCTGTAAAAGAAAAGAAATGTTTGTTCAAATTTCATCCCTAGGCAATGCTGTGGACTTCTCATGTTTACATGCACACAAATCATGTTTATGTCATCAAGGAACATGAAAGAAAGAGCTGTCAGCACATGGTAATTAGAAGTATCCAAGTCACAGATCTAATCTCCTGTGAACATATAAGTGTCGATTTTGAAAGTTTGTATCTTATATATAAATGTATATGTTTAAAGGTTTGTATCTCACAAAAGTTCCCTAACCTGATCAATGTACACCATAGTTTTTAGCAAGTCATACTTCAATGTTCACAAAGGCCAACAGTGTTTTAACCCACTTAGAAGAAATGGGCACCAGACTTATGAAATGGATGATGAATTACAGTTTGCTATCATGCTACTAGGCAATAATACCCTTAATTTCCTTTTTTTTTTTAAAAAAAAGCTTTTTAATTCACACAGAGAAAAGAGTGATCTGATCAAAATCTAAGAATTAATATTATATAATGAATGTACTAAAGCCACCATTACCAAAAGAAATTGCACCCTGGTGGGTCTGTAAGCAAGGTTGAAACATTTTAATGTTCAATGAGTAAATTCTAAAAATAGTTTCATAAAATTTCATACTGAGAAAGCACATGAAAAACCATTAATGGAATCCCCCATAGGTTCTAAAACAAGTTTTTTGGTCAAGAAAGGTAATTTTGCAAAAGGCTTTTAATAAATAAATACTCACCCAGTAGAAGCTTCATCATAGCTGGCAATCATGACAACACTGTCATCTGGAATATCCTTCTTAAGGTACCTAATCAAACTTGCATCTGGAAATGATTCAGATATTGCTAGTATAAATAACATGGGACATTCTGCAACACATGTGGGATAATTCGATCTTTCAGCATGAAATTTAATGACAACAAAACATTTGAGACTACTTTTATTTGATATGTGTTATAAGAATTCAGGCTTATCTGGAAGGTGTTAAAAATTTAGGCCTTAAAAAAAGGGTATTTTCTGCTAGGTCTCTTTCAGTTTTGTTTGTTCAAGAAACAAATTCCCCTTGAGTACTTCAGCCTATTTTTTTTCCATAGTTCTCTACATTTTAATCATACTTTAAGCAAATTTTGTATTTCAAATTTTCACACAAATAATATGCAAACATACATGTGTGGTGAGGGTAGGGGGAACATACAAATTTATGCAAAAATGTGGAAAAACAGCTTACCATCTACATAGGTGTCAAAATATTTCACCTCAGTCACTTCTAATGTTTTGCCTGAAAATAAAAGTTATTTTGATAACAATTAAAATCATCCTTACATGGTTTAAAAAAGGAAAAAGGTGCATGCATAGCTGTAGCGGGAAGAACTATTAATCAAATTTTGTTAAAAAACTTACTGTTTATAACAGCCATGTTTAGACCTCTGCCATAATTTTTTAGTTCATGACTGATCACTCTGCACAAAAAGGTAAGGTTGTAAGTTCAAATTAAATGCCAAGCAGTACTCTCAACAACAGGCACATACCCTTGTTTACGCACTAATTTCTCACCTTAAATAGCTCACAGGCAAATGGTGCACTTAAACAGCTTACTGATAAAATGACAGTCTGGAATTTGTAATCACCAAAGAGGTTGATATTCATTTTTTATTTTAAATTCACAACAGTTATGATAATTACAGTTCCTCAGAACTTACTACAAATTCATTTTAAAACAACCCACAATTTTCACTGTACAATATCTACTGCACCTGAAGTTTCTTTTGTGGGATTCATATGTACTTAAACCAACTGTTACTTTACTTATTATTATTATTGCTATCATCAAGTCAAATCTGATGGAATTATTTCAAATACCCACATGTTTCCCTGGAAACAAACAGTAGGCCCAGCCACATTTTTATCTCCTGTTCGGATGTAGAATGATAGCTGGCCTAGTTCACACTCTACTTTGCATACATCTTCTGAAATAGAGTAAAAGAGATGCCATCGATGACTTTAATTTATTAGCAAGACAAACACTCCCTATTTTATTATGATTAAGATATTAACTCCCTGGTAACATTATATAAAACATAAAATTCAAATGAGTAATTCAATAGAAAAATTATTCTTTTTGAATACAGTTCCTCCAGGAACAAAAAATTTTTAAAATAATTACAAATCCAGGTTTTCCAATAAAAGGTCTATCTAAATCTTGCATTGTAATTTTTCTTTTGTTCTGCAGACTTTGAATTAAGCAAAGGTGATGAATAATTAAACATAAAAAAATAAATAATAGTAAAATCAACTACCACTACGAAAATAAGATTTTATAAAAAGACGAAAGAGCTATGGATAAGCACATTTCACAATTTTAAATATAAGTTATAATTAAAAATTATAGATTTATTGTTCTTGAGGAGTAACAAGGACTAAACCAACTATACACATTTGTTTTTACCTACCTGCAGAATCATTTACTGATGAATTTTGGACATCCCAGACCTGACGAGAACCTGTATACCACACAGAATATTATATTAAAAGTTGTGTTCTTTTTCCTCTTCCATAACCTCCACTGGCATAGCAAGATTTTATGTGTGTATGTGTATATATATAGAAAACTTTGTGCAACAGTTCTTTAAAAAAAAAGATGTCTGCATTTAGTCTTTCACCTTCAATTCCACTTCAAAAAAGCAAATCTCATCACCAGATTTTTAGTCAGAAAAATGTGTAAGTTTATCTCTAACGTTATGAGAAATTCAATATTAAAAAGATACTATGAGTTATTTCAGAAGATAAAAATAACAAGGAAAATCTCACTGCTGCTGGAGAAGAGGGAATGTAGACAGTAGATGATTATTCCAAGGCATGCCACAAAAATGAAGAAACGCTTAATACCTGCAGAAGATCATTAAATAACATTGCATTTTATAATGGAAAATGCATAAAAAATACATTTACTTAATGCAAATATTTGAGAAATAATTCCTATCTTCATTATCATCAGCAGCATAACAAGTACTAAGTACCTAGTATTTTGACTAGTTCTTTTTCTATTTGTTTAAATGAAACATGCATGCCGTACTTTTCTCTTATTCTATTTAACACACACACAAGTCTATTTTACTACTTCGCTAACATACTATAGTATTTCCTTTTAATTAGAATACAAGGAGAATAGAAGACAAATTCTCACCTCCAAATCTTTTAACAATGAATCTCCGCAATGCACGGAACATGTTGCTTTAGCCTCTGTCTGCAAAATAAGTACTCAAAAGTCCCAACACTTGACCAAAAGTCCCAAATTTATTTATCTAAAGCTGCTTTTCATGAATGGTAATAGAATAATAACTTTAATTAGATTTTGTAACAAAAACTAGAGTCTACTATGAAAGTAAACCCTCAGCATCAATGTTTTTTCAACTCTCTCATTACTATTAATAAACTTGTATTCAGTTCTGAGGTAACCATCTTTTTTATTTGTAAAATCACTAGTTTGCAACACTCTAGAATGATCCTACTTTGCATGCACATTTCTTTGTTTTACTTCCAGATACAAACAGAGAGCAAATAGCAGACAATAGTACTCAGATCTACCTAAGAAATAACTTGAAAATTAAAGATCATGGATAAGATTCAAGTGCAAAAAAAAAACACACACACACACACTTCATACGCTCTTTCACCCACAGAATAAAAATACTGATGAAAAATATGAAGAATAAATTTAAAGGTAAATATCTTCTAAAGAAAATCATTTATTTTCATGCTGAAAATACATGATTAAGAAAACTAAACCAATCAAAACACAACAGTATATTGTACAATCAGCAGTATTAATAAGTTAAATAGGGATTTGCTGTTTATATGATTGGGCGTTTTGAACTTATAGTCATTTTAATATTTAACTTTATTACAGATAAAACAAAATACGAATGTACATGTATTAAATGTTATTAGAAACTTCACGCATTCTTTTACGATGTACATAAAGTTTAGAAGCACAACGCCGAATTTGAGGCAGGTAAGAACCGAACTTTAAAGCATACAGAGCAAACATACTCTAGACATCCTTATAATCATCTAATGTTAACAAAAAGGCGAGAAGTGATTTAAATTCATATTAGTGAATGAAGCATTAAAATATAATGATAAATGAATACTTATCGACTCCGCAATCCACAGTTCACGTTAGTTTTCATTAATTTCATCAATCTGATTAAAACAAACATTAACATTAGCTACTCATGACTTAACCATTCGTCTCACCTCTTTTCTTTCTTTTTTTAATGACATGAACTTGAAAGCCTACGAAGATCAAATTATCCACAAGGTGTTCGAATGAAAAACATCGTATTTCCTCGCTGGTGATCGATAACTCCATAAAACTTCCGGTGAAGTCCCCTTGTTGTTGTTATATACGGCACTTCGACCCTTTTTTATTCGCGTATGTGTGTAAAAGTTTCGTAATGAAACCATCAACTGTAAAAGATTTCAACACAAATCATATATAAGCAAGAGTATTTATTAGAGTATGTCTTGGATATAAACTGCCTCCTGTAAGCTGTAGGAGTAGCAGTGACCACGTTGCTACCAACAACAAATATGGCGGCCGCACACAAAGTTTGAAGAAAACGATAAGATTGAGTTGCGTGGACTTAAATCTAAAACAAATGGCAGCTTCCATGAAGGGGCTTTCGCCAGAGCTGCGAAAGTACTTAAGAGTCAACAAACTGCCTGATATATACGAAGTACGTTGGTTTATGCATCACGCATCGTCATGTTTCTTCATTAATTAACATCGTCATCATTGTTCATGCATCCATTGACAACGGAAAGGATTAATTACAACACGGTTATAGAATATTTGAAGCAAAACTTACAAAATATAATAATTTATTTCGATTTTAATGGTTACTCGTATGAAGTAGCTCTTACTTTAATTCGTGAAATATTTTTATCTGTTGAATACAAAAATGAATTAATGTATATAAATTACAGGCGCTAATCACTGGACTGGCCATTATGTGTCCAGCGGATCCACTTCAGTTTATTTTAGACAAGCTTCAATTTCTCAAGGAGAATGGTCTGGACATTTTACAGTGGTGTGTATAATGCTTCTTTGAAACAGTTATAGTTGGTACACAGTGAAGTAACATATTGTAACAATGCGCAACTGATGAAACATCGTCAACATATATATGTTTCTTATTATGGTTCTCGTTGTAAAAAAAAAAATATTAACTGCATTTAATACTGGCATGACTTTAACTTTTTGTAAACTCAATAATGCAGTAAAAGAAAGTTCCTAATGGTAGCTAGACCTTTGTGAATATAATTAAACCTCTCAAAGCTTGAATTAAGAATTTTTAAGACCTTATTTCTAGTTAGGAAATGTAATGCAAGTTTGTTGTGCAAGCAAATCATTAGCATTTATTACAATTAAGTTTCATGTACACATTTACCATGCAGTTCTATGCCTGTACTTTATATGTATGATTATATATTCTATGGACAATGAACGTACACATATAAACCCATAATCCTGTCAGACAACCCACCACTGTCCCTTTCTGTTTCCCCACTCCTACTGTCTCTCTCTTTCACACTCACACACCCACACACAGGCAATCCGGTGGTGCAAATGTTAGCGCCTGTCACCAATACAGTGAAGGTTGGCTGTCCATGGTTCAGCTCTCATATCTCAGGCGCGTTCTTACTCTGCATGTGGCATCTGTTTACAGGGGTGGCTACCATGCCATAATATAGCCTTAGTTGTTGGCTTGGCTTAAAACACCAATTCCACACACACACTTATGTCAACACTACATCAGTACATGGTTACTCTTGTGTGATAAAAACAGTCATTTACAAGGAAACCAGACTAAAAAATATTAGAGCACCTGGTCAGAGGATTGGACCAACTCCCAGCATGAACATTTTTTTAATGATGTCTGCTAGAGCAGCAATCGAAATGGCTTTTAGGGAAGCTTGCATGCAATTTCACATTATGTAAATACTTAATCAAAATCTGTTTATTTCATAAAATCTAAAACTTACTGATCCTACCTTTGGTATTTACATTTATTCAGAAAGATAAATATGAACTTTGCTTGGTTACAGGGACATTTTTATAGATGAAAGTATGCGACCACTCCAAAGGGTGATCACTGAAAGCAATCTTGACTTCATCTTTAATTACGAAGAATGGCTCATGGTATGATCTTGTGAGCTTTCATTACATTATGGACATGAATGTTGTAACAAAGGGGTAGGCTTCGTAATCATAAAACATGATCTCAAAATTTATAAAATTGTGTCCATACTTGTTACAGGCTTTATTAATAGACTTATCAGAGAAACAGACACTGAGCCTTCATTATGTCTGAAAATATGCTTGTAGTGATAAAATAGTGATAAAAAATAGTGATAATGTATCCCTACTATTGAAACAGTTACACTTTTTGCTATTTTTACATATCATCATTTTGACGCAGCCTTCCTTTGCACTTTACACCATATTTTATGGTCTGTGTCCCTCTTAGAAGCCTGAAGCCAAGCTTTGAAAAGCTCAATTAGTGTTCCCTCTGTCTGTCTAACCTTGAGTGTAAAGTTTTTTCAGTATCAAGCACAAAAGGTTTTGGATTCTCTTCCACTTCGTATTCATCAAGCCTACTCATTCTCAATCTTTAAGCAACATTTTAAGACACACCTTGGCTAAAGTTTGTTTTACCAGAGAACTGGGTGGGTGGGTGCGGATGTGTGTTTGTGTATGTTTGTTTGTTTGTTTGTTTTGGGTTTTTTTTTTGTTTATTGTTTACTGTGCTGTATAATGTTCCCAAGCATATGTTTCAATTAATGAAATTCACAAGCTATTGTTGGAATATCATGTAAAAAATTTACAACAAATATTTAGTCATTTATGATCGTGAGCAGATTGTGTCAATTACAATGACATTCTTATAAATTCATGAGGCCCTAACTCAGTTTCATTTGTGGCTTTATTTATTACATTTTCATGAAAGTGGCTGAATACTATTTGACAACACTCATTTATTTTATGCACTACTTGTACTGATGAGAGGTGTTATCACTTTTTTTTTTATTGCAGCCATCACCAGAAATGTATGCTGCAGCATATGGACATTACAACCTAAAACTGAAGGAGATGTGCTTCTGGTAAGGCTGTCCACTAAGCAGCTTCAGTTCCTTGTCATTAATTTTGGTGGCAGTTTGAAGGTTTCTATCATTATTATCTTTGCCATTTTAATCATGTTCCATCATTCCAAGTCATCACCCACAACCGGTGTGTTTTCATTTGAATGCGTGAAAGGTCTGTGTTCCATTTTATTGAATCTGTAAGCTTACTTGACAGTGGTTGTAAAGTGCTTTTTCTGTTATTTGTAAAAGAACTTTCAGCTTTTCTCCATTTAAGCCATTTACCCCTCCATTATCTTCTTGAGTTTAGTATCTGACATTAATGATATTGTTGATACATTTGTTTCATAGTGTGGTTGAAGATATTTCGTTATTTAATCCATTCAATAAAGTTAACTCAGTTTATTATGTAAATTTTAAAACATTAGCTGAAGCTACAAGCTATAAACATTAATTTGTTAACATAAATTTTGCTAATAGTTCTTGCTAGAAAAAAAGCAAAAGGTATCATTTTTAGTTTTCGCTCATTTTAAAAGCCAGCTGAAACTAATTTCAGTACATTATCTGGTTGTATTAAAAATTATCACAAATAAGCTGATAGTTAGCAATGACTGAAAAATATTCCATCAGAAATGCGCAAGGTGCTGAGATGTTATGAAGAGGTCACGACATGACATGCTATCTAAACTGATGACGATAAAGCAGCAACACTGGTGGCAATGGCAGCAAAAGGAAAGCAAATATTATTTTGAAAACTATTATCACTGTCTAAAACTTATTTATCATTGCCATTTACAGTTCCTGGATGCAGTATTTTTTGGTGTGCAAGAGGAAGACAGAGACTCTCAACAAGAAATTGTCTATGGCAAGTATGCATCATACCCACCGTATGCTGAGGGTGCATATTCAAGCATGGAAGGTAAGAACTTTTACTTTGTAAATTTGTTTTGTTTTTGGTTTTTTTTTTGGTTTTTTTTTTTTTTGCATTGTTGAATGTATTTCTGATGCTCTTACATTTGATTCAAATGAAGCACAGGCTAAGATTCCATTCTGAGCAAAAACCAATTGTTTTGTATAAAGCATTTGTGAATAATAATTATGACAGTAACCAGAAACATCTCATCAATTCTTATAGAGAAATTCATTGCATCAAACATAGCTCGGGGTGTGTCAAGTTGGGAAATAAGAACCCCATTTTGCATGATCTGTCAAAAATAAAGATTTTCAGATTTTCTTTTTGCATTTTCCTGGATCCGGTTGACAGAGCGAAAATGAACCTAGACGACTGACAGACCCCAGATTCAGAATGATAAAATATTAATCAAGAGGACAAAATCTTTTTGGTTTTTTTTGTTTAGTCCTCACAATCTCACAATTTTAAGCATATATGCTTTTCTATATTTATCACTATAAATAAAGAAGAATGAACATTGGTGTGAAAGTTTCTAAAACAAGATCATATATAAAGACTTTTAGATATGATAAATGTATCTTTTAATATTTTTCATCTCTATCATCAATTTTGTTCTATTTTACAGGCCTGGATGAAATATAGGAAGGGGCGACAAGCAAGTAAGTATATTGTAACTATCATATATTCTTTCCCAATTGTTAAATAAACTGTTGTTTACTCTTTCCCATGAGTGAAATAAAAGATACAAAATTGTTCTTTGGGGTTTTTTTTTCATCAACCAAGGAGCTAGCTAGTATTGTGGGACAGAAAAAAAAGTTAATCCTCTCTGTAGATATATAATAACAATAATAATTATAAGAAAGTTGATTTATATAGCACATTATACCACTATCAAAGGCAGGCTTAAAGTTCTTTACAAAAAAATAAAAAGTAAAGTAAAGATACATAAATGCTGCCTATATAATTACTCAGGATATGAAATAGGTCTTACTTAGCCGTGTTCTTGCTGCTTTGTGTTGTGTCTGTAAATTAGTTGATGGAAGTCTTTAAAGGTCCTTCTCACAACAAATTCCAGAATTCATCAGTCTGATTCTTCTGTGCCCCTGTAAATACATTTTAAGAACAGACTTTGACAACTTTGGTCCTCATTGCAAAACTTGTTTTAAATAGTTTTTTTAATTGAAATTTTTTCATGTTTAATGACTTCAACAACATAGAATCATCAGTTTATGATTTTATAAAGATGTTTTTTAAATGGAAATCTCCCAATACTCATTGTGTGCAGTGTCCTATCAGAAGATTCAGCATGTGTTTTATGTATGTGTTGGGCGCATTGTGTTTGAGGCATGGCATAAACACACCCTTGAGGCACGCAGACAGCGAGAATACTTTGAGGTAAAAGAAAATTCTCTTGCTAAGCGTATGTGTACATGCTTAAAGTTAACAAATTGTCTATTTGTTTTCATTGCTTTACTTTTTAATAATATGTACATACTTGCAAGCTTGTTTCTTTCATGTTTTTTTTATTATTTATTGTTTTATGAAAACCAGATTGTTTTTATAAGTTTCTGAATAGCAGATGTAAATGTTTTAAAATGATATGGCTTGCTATTTCATTTTTTTCTAATTTTGTAAAATTCTAAGTTTAATAGAATTGATAACATTAATGGAAAAATGAAAAGGGCTTAGTGATTTCAAATTAGACAGGGAAAAGATGACAGAAAAGTAGCAGAAGTATAACATGTTCATAAGTGAAGAATTATATCTGAATTGCAATGATCCACAAGAAATGCTTTGTACTGAAATAAATGGCTTAATCAAAAAAAAGAACTGTCTAATTATTAGAAAAATAATAAGGATGAATAATTAAAATTGTCACTATTCTAGTAATATATTTGATCACAATGTTTGATGATTGGCTGAAAACTGTTATGTGTTATGTTTGTGCAGCTATACATGGTTAGTTGAGCTATAAGCAAGTAAAATTTGGGTATCATTGTTTTGTGACTATGGGCAGGCAAGGGTGTGTTGCAAACTAATCAAGCTGTGACAGTAGTTGTAAGTTGACTCCTCTTATGAACCTAATTGGGTATGCTTCTTTTAGGTTTAGCAGGGAAATTGTTTTTTCTAATGACTGGGTAATTCTAGGAACAGTGGTGGTGTCATGCACACAATCAAAGTCATTTACACATTCTTACCACAAACAATTACTTATAGCTGTCCAAACACACACATGTATATATATAATTTCTGAGCTGGAGATAAATATTAACCCACATTCACTACTCAAAATCTTAGGGGTCATAGTCACCTAAATAGCACAAAGTAAAAACATATCAGCACGTGAATACCTGAGTTATGGTAAATGTATTAGATATTAACATAAATATTTTTACAAAAAAACTAACTTTCATACACCCAGCTAAAATCCACTGAGGTCCTCACAGCCACCTTGGATACGTACATTATATATATAGAAAATTGAGAACAGCATACAGTAATCTAGTATCCAATGGAATCCACACAGTCGCTTTACACCACAGTTAAATAAAAGTCAGGCAAAAGCCACACATTCACTTTACACAGCAATTAAGAGTTAGCAAAAGACCACATAGTCGCCCCAAGCACAGTAGATTGATTAAAACTATAGCATACAGCATGTCAGTTTCACACAGAATCAACACAGTCGCTTCTCATTCACTTTGACTTCTCCTGTCTCCCCACTGTCTTCTCTTTTTCTTATCTCCTTCCTTTCTCTGTTTCTTCTTACCCGCTCTCACGCTGGTTTACTTTTACATCATAAAATTTTATGACATCATAAGGGAGAAAACTGTGATCTATTTACATGAACTACTTTCATTTTCATGATACACCCGTCCATGACAGGTAAAGATTAGTGCAAGATACTGTTTCCCAATACCTGAGCGAATAACTCACATCACATTGCACACAAAAAAATATTTAAAAATTGCGATATCACATTTGGGCACATAGGCCTAATTAATATTTGGTCCCAGATCTCCCATATCTATGTACAGTCCTATTGTGTCTGTTGTTGACATCTTTCTTATGCATGGTGAAGTCTGCAGGCTTGTGTCTTGACAACAGTTGTTTCTTAGTGTTTTACGCCATGCTAGCAACTAAGGCTTTATTATGGCGATCTTGAGAAAAGGGGGAAAGGCGAAGTAAGAAGTGGGGGAGTATTCACCCATGCTTTGAGAAATAGTATCTTGCCCTGATCTTTACCCAGTCATTAGAAAAAATTGTGCCCTTCTAGACCTTTAAAAGCAAATGCAAAACAATGGTAGAATCAAATAGAGCTATAACTTCAGGGATTTCAAAAGAATAAAAATATTATATGCAACAAAAGACTGAGAGAAACAGACAGCTGCAAAATAGTAAACAAAAAATTAATGTCTTTTCACAGCAAATAACCTGAAGGTGAAAAGAATAACTCAGCAATTAAATGTTATGGCAAAAACTATTTCAAGGCACCATTTGACAAGATCTCTATATATTGAGCAAATAGTTGACACTATCCCGAAACAACCAATTAAAAGCATTGACAGCCAATTTAAGTATTCTGAAATCCTAAAAAGTATAAGTACCATACAAGAACGTTTAAACCTGAGGAAAAAAAAACAGAGAAAAAATTTCTTGTCTAAGTATCATACAAATATTTTAGTATGACATTTAAATCCAAGGAAAAAAAGTAGAAAATGATTTCTTTAACCTTGATAAAATTTGAGCTTATCCATAATTAAGCCTTAATGCCATTCTTAAACACAGCAAAAATTGAACTGTTGATTTTATTGTTTGACTACCAGAGTATGGCATTTGCTTCTGGCATCTTCTAATACTTGTTACAGATCCTCTTAATCATTATGATTCTTATTATAAGGGTATATTTGTGTTATATCAGTAATCAATTAACAATGATTATTCTGTAATGATAAAACAAATATTTTTATTGTATGTGCAGTTTGGGGTGAGGTTTTAACCAAAGTTTGTTGTAAACTTTTGTTTAACTAATGATTGCATTCACATTTTTCAGAAAAATTAGCATTACTTAAAATCCATTTTTTTTAAACTTAACATTTTAGTTTAAAGTACTCTATAGTGCCCTAGCTAAGGAAAAGCAAAGCAGTAATCAGCAATGGTTTGGCTATGGAGCTTTCAGAATCACCATATTTGATTACAAAGAGTGATTACAAAGATCAAAAGTAGAGTTTTGTGGTAATTTTAAATGTTACTGTACAGTTAGGAATCCATAACTGTATGCTACAATCTTGGGTGCTTGTTTTATTGCTATCTTGTTAATTTTCTTTTACTTTAATTAATTTAGATGTTCTTTTGCCATTTCCTCATTTAGACCTTTTATATCTAAAACAAAAAATAATTCCATTCTGAAATATGCCTACTTTTCATTCTCAGAGTTATGATGTATATCAAACTTTAAAACCTTAATATTTGATTCTCAGACTACTGTGTATTATTCTGTTTTGAAACAATAATTTGTTATTCTTTCTCACTCAACCAGAAAGACTTTACTCATGTAAAAAAACACGAATTTAGCCGTCTCTTTTAAAAGACTAATATCTCTATTCTAACCTTTGCAGATGAGCCTTTCGGTAATTACAAACATTTCAGTTGATTTTTAGAGATGGTGGTTTTAAATGTATAAAAGCCAGACACTTGATTTTGTTGTGTTGCATTGGTTGATCATTGGTTTAATGCAAATAGTTTCTTTAAAATGTGAGAAATGCGTAGCTTTAATATAAAGAAAATATAGTTAGCAAGGCATGGTCTTTTCTTTTGCTTATACTGTATTACAGCAGCTTTGTTTCAACATAAAGTGTGGTTTTTTCTTTAGGCTTGTAAAACTTTGTATAAGTGCCAATCTAGTTAAGGAATAGAGAATTAATTCCGTTGATCACATAGACATTTTCTGTATGAATGTGGCTGTATCTGAGTGTATGTAAGTACAAGTTTATGTGCATGGATGCATGTGTGTGTGTGTGCATGCATACAGATCTGTATGTATGTGTGCACATGTCTGTAGATTTGTCAGTTCATGATTTGTATTATTATGACTGTATGTAGGAGTGTGTGTTTGTATCGATACCATGTCACTAATGTTAGACTTAAGACTAATCATCTCGACCATTTAGTATGTAGCTTCAACTTTCATTGTCTTATGCTTTGATTTTACTTTCAAATCTCAGAAGTGGCAGGTCTGTTTTTTTAAATGATACTTGTTACTCTATAATTCCCTTATCTCTGTCACCTGTAATTTCCTTTTACTTATAATAATAGGTGAATACATTAGTGTCTTACAATAGGTTGATTTGTGTACAGCTTAAGATGATATTGTGTTAGGCTGCACCCTTTTTTCTGTGGCTTGAAC